>NC_142063.1:58509131-58776631 GCF_059756535.1 Pantherophis guttatus
TCTCAGAGGTTGCCACAAAGAAGAGGGAGTCAAACTATTCTCCAAAGCACCTAAAGGTAGAACAAGAAGCAAAACTAAACAAGGAAAGAAGCAATTAGAACTAAGGAGAAATTTCCTGACAGTTAGAACAATTAATCAGTGGAACAACTTGCCTCCAGAAGTTGTAAATACTCCAACATCAGAAGTTTTTAAGAAGAGATTAGATAACCATTTGTCTGAAGTGGTATAGGTTTCCTGCCTGGGCAGGGGATTGGACTAGAAGACCTCCAAGGTCCCTTCCAACTCTGTTATTCTATTCTAAAATAGTTTGTGGATTGTTCCATTCAATACTAATCTTTGCCAAACTAAACTTTGAGATCTATAGTAGTTATTGTCATCCCTGTCTGAATATTGTAATAATTTTTGCTGAACCACATAAAAACCACTTTGACAATTTTTCATAGTTTGCAACATTAGTAAGTAATATTTTAGCACCAATGGTGCTCACTGCTCTTCAACACTATTTGTTTCCTGAACAATTTGTAGAAATAAAGCAACAGAAGTAATGTTTTTGAACTTTTGAGGGCACAAGAGTTTTCCATTACATGGCTCACTTTTATATTTATTTACAGTATAGTTGCTTTGAGAAGATGGCTATAGAAATCAATTAATTGATCAATCAAACAAATTAATTAATTAATTAATTAATTAATATATAAGTATACTGGAAATCCAGATTAAAATAATGTTTCCATAAAACAAATTATTTCAACAATGGAAACTGAAAAAGCAACATTGTTTAAAACCATTGATGCAATTTCATTCTGTAATTGGTGATGACCTTGCTGAATGTAGGAGCCAAAAACGATTACACAGACTTCTATTTTTTGTTTGGTTTGTTCCATAGGACTAGTGTAATGTGTGAGTCAACTATATATATATTTTACAACCTGCATCATCCAGTCTGAAAGATACAGAGACTGCATAAATTGCTTCTGTTGAGAGTCAATAACCTATGGTAGGTATTTAAACACAATTACGCAACTCCTTGAAGTTGAATACTCTCCTAAAAATAAGATGTTAATTGGATTATTGAAAACAATGTATGTATTGTTTTCCTTTGATACTAAGCTTAAAATAAACTATCATCCTGGTAAGATTTTAAATTTATTTAACCTCCTTCACAATATTGATGGAGCAGATCAGATTTCCAGAAAGTGTGAACATTTTGTGTGAACCGCTTGCAAGATAATAAAATGATAGACCTATATATATTAAAATAATGTATGATAGAAGCACTGTGCCTATCCCTTTATCTTCTAGAATGATGTTCTGAGAAGAAAGATCAAAGTTTCCTTTTGAAATACAATTCTTTACCTTATTCAGAAATCAGTTTGCCTCTGAGTAAACATTTACATTTGCGTTTATCATAGTGATCAAAATTTGAAGTGCTGGCTTGCACATATCATGCTGTCACTACTGAGAGAAAGATTTCATTTTGTCCGATAGCGTCTCAAATAAATCAGACAAAATTAAATGCATATACAATGGAGTATTTGGAAGGAACAGTTAATGACATCCCATACACATGTGAATTAGCTTTGCCAATATTTTTGTTAGAAATTCTCGACCAGAACTCATTTGAAACTTCATAGATATGAAGATCTCTTTGGGGGAAGCTGTACGTTTACAGCTCCGAATAGACCTATCCTGAGAAAGTGAAAACAATAAAGGCTATGTTTTCAATTTTCAAAAGTATCAGTGTGTATACTTATATTCCATTACCTTTTAATCCTAAAAGGTTTTTTCATGACCATTTCAATGGTGGGTTGCTCCCGGTTCGGTGCGATTCTATAGAACCGGTAGTTAATCTGGCAGGAGGCTATGCCCACCCACCATGACATCATCATAGATGATCTGCAGATGCGCAGAAGTGCGTGCATGCACGCACATGAGCAAAACTCCCATTGCTAACTGGTAGTAAAGATAAGTGGAATCCACCCCTGGACCATTTATAAAAATAAAATGGTTTTTTGGGGGAAAACACATGGTTTTTTCGGGGGGATGGAGAAGGTACCTCTATGTGAAAGCTTTGCATTTGTTCGGAATCAGCTCTAGAATAATCATGTTACACTGACTGGTTTTCAAATCTCAGCTACCAGGTCTGGGCTGCTATGGATAACCAGTTGATGGCAGCACCAAGTTAGCTTTTTTCATTGATACTTCCATTCCTTCCTTCCTTCCTTCCTTCCTTCCTTCCTTCCTTCCTTCCTTCCTTCCTTCCTTCCTCCTCCCTCCCCCTTTCCTTTCCTTTCCTCTCCTCTCCTTTCTCTTTCTCTTTTTTTTTCTGATATTGGTGTAGGAAAGACTGCACTAGTAGTGGACTATTCTGTTTTATATTGTACTCCTTTGTTAAAATTTATCAGGTACATATGAAATTAAAATCAAGATGATAGAGTCCGAAAGGAGAAGGTATAGAAATCTGAAATCTGAAAATCTGAATCTGATAATTAAAAATTAAAAAAAACACAAAGATAGTGAAGAAAAGACTCATCCTTTATCTAAAACAGGTAACAGTTAACCACCTCCTGAATAAAACTATAACTACTATAGGCTAGAAAAGTCCAAACCATCACTAGAGGGCACCAAGAAGAGACAGAAAAAAATCACCCTTAGTAACCAAATAGGCATCTCAATATTGTAAATAACAATGACTCAGGCAAATTCCCTTGGAGATTTGGTTTCTAAATGTCCTGGAAAAACAGAGAGAAGAAATTATAGTCTCACTTTTCACCAAGGCACTGAAGGGAAACTATTATCTTATGGTGTCCACACCCTATACTCCTCCATATGCTTCCAGAACACAATACTTTTTTTTTTTGATCCCCTGATGATGTGCATCTCTTAAAACTCATTATTTACTTACCAGTTTCAGAGTGACTAACAAGACAAACTTTGACACATTTTTATTAGCTGTTCTGAATAGAAGGCGAGAAGGCTGATTGAGCATAGAACTGTATACATGTGGCATCAGAAAATTTATTCAGAAAGTTATTTTTGGAATAGATACCTTTAGTCTCATTATACCCCATCAGTAATAAACAATCTAAAAAACAGACAAAACCAAAACACTATTCAATGGATATCTCTGGGCCAGCCTATAAATATAATATTAACATGGCTAACAAAGCCCCAATATTTTGAATAATAAAATCTTAGGAGGTTACAGTTTTCAGCTGAAGAATCATTTCCTTCTTCTATAAACACCTACCAGAAATAAAGCAGCTTTGGTGGATGAAGTGTTGAGTGGGAAAAGATTTGATAAGGGAAAGATTAAGCAGCTTTCATCCTCCTCACTTGTAAACGAATTTGGTTTTTTTAGGGTTCCTTTTCATTTTTTAAAGAGTTAGAAGCTTTGCTGTATTTATCTCTTCAACGTATCTAGTTTGACTTTTTACTCCATTGGTTGATGAGATAAAACACCATAAAAACTGGTATCAGAAATAAGGACGGGGAAGAAGATCAAATACTGTCATTTATGTGTGTCTGTTGCTGCATATATGGATATCAGTGAATTGTCATATGAAACCCAGAATATTTCCTCAGGAATTATGAAAATATAATCATATAAAGGAATGGAATAGTATTTGCAATTCCTGTTGAAAAAATCCTTACCACCATAAATACAGTTTAAAAATCTAAAATGCAACATAAGTGCACAACATGGGAACTAGAAAATGTTATTTACAACCAAGCTGAACTATGTTTTGCCTTTAAATGTATTACAACAGTCGTTGGTCCATATATCACATCATGTTTTAAAACCAATTACTAAAATGATAAAGATGCTACTTTCAAAAGAAAATGTAACAAATAGTTGGAGCTATTTATTTATTTGTAAATAATAAATAAATTAGGCTAAGATTTATACCAGTGATGGAAAATGAGATTTTCCATCACTTTTTATACCAGTGATGGAAAATGAGGTAAAATTTCAAAAAGAAGGTGGGAGGTGGGAGGTATTCTGGATGTAGGATTCTGAAAGGCATAGCATAGCTTCCTGACTCCACAAGAACTGTGGGCAGCTTAAAATATTAAAACGGATCGTAACAATTTAAAAATGAGCTTCAAGAATGAGTACAACAAAACCTATCCACTTTATCTCAAGGCCTGCAGAATAGTCAGAATATATACATAATGTGAGCCGGTCAGGATTGAACTCCTGGCAGTGAGCTCAATTAGCCTGCAATACTGCATTCCAACCATTGTGCTACCATGTGTGTGTATGTTTGTGTGTACATATACATACATTTCTACATATATGTATGTATGTATTTATGGCAAACAATGCCCTTTTGAGTCATCATTTCAGTGGCAGTTCCTTATCGAAACAAAATGACCAGAACCAGAAAAAAAAAGCAGTGGACTCAGAACCAATTTCCTGTTTCCTTATGGCTTCTCCACTGAATTTCCTTGAGGGAATCTGGCAGGGAGCATCACAAATCTTCCTTCCTTCCTTCCTTCCTTCCTTCCTTCCTTCCTTCCTTCCTTCCTTCCTTCCTTCTTTCTTTCTTTCTTTCTTTCTTTCTTTCTTTCTTTCTTTCTTTCCTTCCTTCCTTCCTTCCTTCCTTCCTTCCTTCCTTCCTTCCTTCCTTCCTTCCTTCCTTCCTTCCTTCCTCTCCATTCCACTCCACTCCATTTCACTTCACTTTCTAGCAGGCAGGTAAATGACTGCTATTGGGTAGGGAGGGAGCAAGGTATTGCAAAATTGGCTGAGAAACTATCACGAAACATTAAAAATGAAGATAATGCGACCACAGCAGCAGCCCAACAATACGGAAGCAGCCAGTAGTACTGAAGCATCCACACAAGAGTTATGGGTCTCAGATTTTGGACACATTCTGTAAATTAGTCTATTTTAGGTATCTTAGTTCAAAAGCCCATAGCTTCATAATTCTGCTTTGTTCAAGAGATAGAACATCAAGAACATAGTGATATTTTTTTCTTAATAATATCTGAACCTTAGGAGTTTCAATGATTAAATAAGAAGCAACAGGATTCAACAAATATTGTATTGTGATTCTCTCCTACTTTCATCTCACAGCAGCGATTTTAAAGAATATTTGACCCTTAATACATAAAGGTATTATGAGGCAAGTCAGCAACACTTGAACTATTCAAGAAGAACTTTTGTGGAATGACCTCTGATTACTTCAAAGACAAAAGGGATACTCAAAAATATGTTTGTAATTTTGCATTGCTGAACAATTTAACTCCTGGATATAACCTGTTTCAGACACATGCAGTTTTTTATTAGACTTCCTAGAAGGAACACCACTTAAGGTATTTGCATTTAGGGTTGCCAGGTCTGCTTCCAAAAAATAGTGGACAAGCGGGGTGTGTGTGTGTGTGTGGTGTTAAGTAGTAAAAAAATTAAAAAAAAATTACAATTAAATTAACACGTATTAAAATAATCACTTCAAAACTTTACTTAAAATTCAAAACATCAAATATATTATAATAATATGTAAAGTATTAAATTACATTTTACTTTGCTGTCGTGTGTATTTTTTATTTGACTGCGCAGCTTTGATCAATTCTTTGTGTTTAAGGAATAATTCTTTAATTTCAGTACAACGTTGAGAAATATTAAAAAATATACAAAGTTCACTTCGAACTGATACAAGCAATCGGTTACATTCGTCAGTCCACAAATTTCCCATGATGCTGAAAATTCGTTCAACGTTTGCATTTGATACCGGAATTGATGCACAATACTGGAACAGTTTCAGTAAACCCGGAGCTGGCTCTTTCTTGAAAAAGTACGTCCACTTATCAAGGGATGAATCACCCTGCAGATGAACATAAACTTCTTCTAAGGCAGAAATTTCATCGAAGAGACTGTTGGGTGGAAGTTCTTCTTGCCATGGTGATAATAACCAGATGTTCGTCATTTCTTCTAAAATTGGAGGATTATTGCGATCAATTAGATTGAAACAATTTAGCGTCTCATATACTGAATTGGTTAAATTATACCACTTTTCTAGGTACGCAATGGCTCTTTGATACACGTTGATGGCTTCTTTCTTGAACTTTTGCATGGCATTCTCAGGCAAATGTTTTTTACATAAGGCAAATAAAACTTTCATTTCAAAAAACTGCTCATCGTATTTTTTTTGCAAAGAATCACGCAGCTTACACATGATAATGTGAAGATCACATGCAAGAATTTTCTTGCTTTCCAGCTTCAATAGGGTGTCTTGCATTATTGACATGAAGAAGTGCGTGAAATATAAATACAATTCTGAAATTGTTGGTTCATCGTCCTTTGCGAGTTCATTTTCCTGATCTGAAATAAGGTTCCAGATAACCTTATGGCACTCATCAGATCCAAGAGAAATAAAATACGATTTTAGAGGTATCCAGTTTAAAAGAAGTCTTTCGACCACTTTAAACAAACTTAACCAACGTGTTGGAACATGGCACAAAACTTCATGGAATTCTGACTCGCAAAACTCAAAAAATGATTTCAACTCTTCTCGTTTCTTCACAGAATTCGAAAATTCGGCAAAAACCTTCAGCACTATATTTTCGATATCAAAAGATAACTGCTTTAATGCATTTTTTGCGCTGTTGTGTAAAATGTGATTATTGCAATGAGCAGCTACAATATTGTCATTTTCCAGCAATAATTTTTGGTAAACAGATTTGTTCACTCCATAATTGACCGATGCATTATCTGCTGAGTAAGCTGAAACATTATTTATTTCCAATTCATTATCACTAAGAACTCGACACAGCTGATTTTTTATTGATGTAGAATCTTTGAAAGAATCCTCATAAAAGTCTAAAATTTTCACACACAGTCCTTCTTCACAAGTAAAATATTGTGCAACAATGGGATACATTTTGCGATTTCCCTTGTTTGATGCGTCAGTGGAGAGAGAAAATGGAATTCCAGTTTTAAGATCATTGAGAACCAACTCAATAGAAAAAGGATACAAAACCTTATTGACAATAGCTGATGATTTGGTTCTTCCACAAGACATCTTTTTTACAATTTCTGAATCATCAAAAATTTGCTTCATTAACTTAATACCGCAATCTTGAGCCAGGAAAGAAATATGGTGTTTGATCCCATGGCAAGTTTCAGCCATTTCAGCTACAGTCACTTTCTCACTGAAAGAAGAATCTTTAACAATGAAAAACGAATTGATTCGCTTGTTGCTGGAAGCTATTTTCTCCTTATCTAAATGATTTTTTGTGCTTGCATGCTGTGTGACAGCTTTTATACCATTATATTCAATTGTGAACGATTTCTGACACAATTTACAGTAGGTCATCGTATTTGTTCTGTCGGTTTCATTGTTGGTAATCAATGCAGAAGTAGCTTCCCAGTCTTTGCTGTATTTGCACACTCCTCTTTCGTTTTAAAGAATTTGAAATCTCGCCGCTGTCACTCTCATCACTCGACGCCATTTTAGGTCAGTCGACACAAGCTACAATACATTTTAAAAATGTGAACTGTACATTATTTTATAATATATTTTTATTTTAATCTCATCATTAATTTTTTCGGAGAATCGAGTTCAATGGATATTCGATTTTTGTCTCATTCTAACTTATGAAAAAAAAGACAAAGCACGATTCTCCTATCCTTATTTTCTTAGACTGTACAGCTTTAGATTACGTACCATTTCATCATAAAGCTTTTGAATAAAAAAAATGTCCACTATTTTGTGAAAAAAAATAGTGAACATAATGTGAAAAAAGCGGACTGTCCGCTCAAATAGTGGACACCTGGCAAGGGTATTTGCATTGTTGATGTGGATAAACTTTCTGTATAAAGTTTGTTTGCCAAATCACTATGCAATGAGCTGTGATAATGGAGTGGTTCTTCTTACTCACTAAACATAATTGTCTGAATTATTGGACTCTGTGGCAGATTTTCAGCAAGCCATTATTTAATCTTTCTTTGGAACTAATTTGGATGACTCAGTTCCATATGGCTTCCATCACAGGTCTATTGTGGGTGGCTGATATCAGTTTGCTTTTAAACAACCTACTGATGCTACTCATTAGGAGCTAAATGCCTAAATATTGTTGACTTTAACTTTATCTAAGATTAGAGATACTGTATACGATTGTATATAATAATAATAGCCTATATTAATTTTTCCATTAATCAAATTCCTGGCATTTGAAAAAAATATCTTGTGAGGCCAAATATACTTTAGCAACAGAATAAAGACTATTATATTTGAAAACTTGCTTTAATTCTCTGGGGAAACTATTTTGTACTATATTAGATACAAAATAGTTGCAATTTAATACCAGATAAAGACAAGGCCTTCCCCACCTGATACCCTTTAAACGTTTTGGATTAAATTCTGGTAATCCTCAAACAATATGGTGATTGACTATGCTAACTAGAAAACCATGGGAATTGACAACTAAAATACCTAGAGGACACCAGGTTGCAAAAGGCAGATATAGATAGTTAATAACATTGACCTTTTTTGCATTGTGATTCACCTAATCATCAGGTTCCTTATGTTTTTAAATAATAGTGCAAAATAAAAGAAAAACAGATATTTAAAACTGTTCTTAAACATCTAAAAATGAAAATCTGAATAAATTTGCCAAATTAATATTAATTCATCATTAAAAAAAATCACAATTTTGAAATGGAATTTGAAAAATCATGAAATCGTGCATTCTTCTGAGAATCTGTATGTTTGGCTGCATACATGTATGTTTGTGACATTACGTTCTCAAAATGTATTTTGGGCTACTTTCCTAATAGAGATTTTTATACTTTTCTAATGGCCAGGCTTTTTGGATAAACATCTTCAGTTTAGAAATAAAATGATCTGATTGTGATGGCATTTCTCACTCCAGGCAATTGAGTAATAAATACCCCAGGTCTAAAAGTGAATACTTGCACACTTTTTATGTGCTAGTATTACTTTCATAAGTCCCAAAGCAAAAATTAACTTACTTTCATTTAAATAAGTTTTAATGTGAATCTACAAAATGTAGTTTGTTCAGGATAATTAACTCTTGGGTGCTACTCAAAAAATGTTTAAAAACTGAATGTTGTGTTTTAATTTTGGAGGCATTAAAATTACAGATTGATTTCTTAACATATAATTGCCCCCAAAGCATGAGAAACACTGTCTTCTATATGAAAACTAAACATGGCTAGAAAATAATGTAATTATTTTTGATTTGGAGTCTGATTTTAATTATGCATGGTTTTTTTTAAAAAAAAATACCCACTTCACAATTCCATTTTAAGAATTCAATATTTCTTCATGGCAAACGTCTGCACTGACCATTTTCTCATGTAGATAACATTACAAAAATACACTTTTATTTGCCTTTTAATTAAATTGTATTATCAATGCTAGATCTCAATACTGCCTTTTATATTCTGGGAGTGAAAAGGGCTGGGACAATCTAACATAGATATCATCAACTAATTACAGAACATTTTATTTTTTTCCTTTATTATTGAACTCATGTAATCAAACATATTTTGGCCCATGAGGGATTGTTTTCAATTTCTCTGACATATTTCTAATCTTCTATGTGTACAAGGGGATAAAAATGGGAAGGTATTAAAACAATTAAAAAAAACCCTTTAATTATAGTGCAGGAGAGAAATAATAGTCATTTGAACACTTCCTTCCCAGCTGTCAATCATAAAAGTTCAACAAAATAAATATTCTATTAATTAAAGAACATGCCAAAATTATTTAAATGGGGGATTTTTGGCATGGTTGCAATAACAGAAAACATGTGAAAATAACATACTTGTACCAATCAGGCAAAATTATTAACCTCAGGTCTTGTGTCAGAGATTCAGATAGTTGCTTCAAGAAATGTAAAGGGGATACATCAGTGGTGGGTTCCTCCTGGTTCCACCCAGTTCCGCCGAGCCGGTAGCAGTGATGATATGACATCACCAAACCGGTTCTGCCCCCCTGCCCCCCGCCCCTCACCCCCGCGTTATTCTTACCTTTTATTTGGCCCCACCCCCAATCTATTGCTGCCTCCTGAGTCCCAGTTGATGGCTAGAGGGAAAAAAACTGTTTAAACTCTTGCCGCAGGGCTTCAAAGGGCCGCCCTACAGCTGATCAGTGTTAAAAGAAAACAAATGAGTAGACCGGTGCCTGCAAAAATATGTGAGTATATCAGTGCCTGCAAAAATACATGAGTAGATCAGTGCCTGCAAAAATAAATGGGTAGACCAGTGCCTGAAAAAATACATGAGTAGATCAGTGCCTGCAAAAATACATGAGTAGATCAGTGCCTGCAAAAATAAATGAGTAGACCAGTGCCTTGAAAAATAAATGGGTAGATCGGTACAGCTCTGCAAGCAGTTAAAAGCCTGGTAGACCAGTACCTCTGCTAAATCCTAAATAATTGTCACATGACCATCAAGCCATGCCCATAAAATAAGCCACGCCCACAGAACCGGTAAAAAAAATTAGAACCCACCCCTGGGATACATGTTTTTTGACATGATATTTTGGAATCATGGGTTTGGAAATAATAGGTAGGCAGATTCGTACTTAAAGAGGAAGGAAAGAAGGAAAGAAGGAAGGAAGGAAGGAAGGAAGGAAGAAAATATAACTCAATGTTTGAACTCATACTTTGTTTTCTGAAGTATCAAGATTCAATCTCCTGCACCTCCATAGAATATTGGAAAAATATTTCCCTCCCTGAAATCTTGCTGCAAATCACCATCAGCAATATTGAATTTGATGGACACATGCTCTGGTCCAGTAAAAGCAATTCTGATATTCCTACTCAGTAGCAGAGGCCATTGATCTAAATGCTACCCACATCTTTCTCAGCCACGTGGTTTATTCAAATCAAAGGAGATGCAGAAGTTTCGAAGGGGCTAAAAAGACAAGACAAGTTGTTAAGGAAAAACTGTCAAGGTCTAACCTTCCTCTTATTGCCCCCTCCTATTAGTTAATACCTAGAGCACAATCCAATGATGAAAGTAATCAATATGCTTCCACCAGCTCCCCGCTCCTAAAGGTTTGTTTAATTAAACAATAAATAAATAGCAGAAATGCTGAGGAACAACCCATTATTCTTTATTTACAAAAATGCTGTAGGGCAAACAAAAGCACTATAGGCATTCTTAGTAAGACAAATGATGAGCAGCTGCAACCTCCCAACCTTGATTTGCATATAGGTACATCTGCCCCCAAATCAAAAACAGCTAATAAAGATAAGCTGGGGTGGTCAAGAGCACACTCTGAAACTAGATTATCTAAAACTAGATAAACCCCAGAGAAGATGGTAGATAACTTTTATCATTTGTCTTCTACAAAATGATGTTGGGGGACTGGCCATGCCTATCAAGGTAGCTTTTTGGGATTAGGCAAATTTATTTTTAATTTGTTAGATTTATATCCTCTAGGACAGGGGTGTCAAACTCGATTTCATTGAAGGCCGCATCAGGATTGTGTTGACCTTGGGGGGGCCAGGGACCATGGCTGGGGTGGGTGTGGGTGTGGCCAGCTCGACATCACCCCTTTTGGGGGGTGCCTGTGGTGGCCTGAGCGCTCTGCCAGCAAAAACGGGCTCTCAAGCTCGGCATTTGGCTGCCACGGCCTCCTGCAACCCTCTGCCAGTGAAAACGGAACTCAGGAGGTATGTATGTATGTATGTATATAAAATATAAACCACAAAATAACAAAATATTATAAAGAATTTGTGGGAAAAAACCAACACAGCCCATTAATTTTAAAAGCCCGGGAGAATAAAAATATCTTTGTCTGGTGCCAAAAAGATAACAAGGATGGTGGCAGCCGTATCCTTCTGAGAAGGGCACTTCAAAGTCCAAAGATATTGAGATGTCCTGCAAGAGTTAGCAGACATATCTGCTGAGATTTCAGATTTCATATCCTTTAGATTAGTGTCATGGTGAAATCTTCCTGCAGTATAGGGACTAATGGGCTTTCCAGAAATTGTCTTTTCCTCTGTGGGAACTGTAAGTTACCATGTAATTATCCCGGTTTACATGACAGAACTCTTTTGCATGTCCCAGTAAGCATTTGCTAACTGTTGTTTTTGCTCACCCCTCCCTGATAACAGTGAACTTCACATCTTAGAGTTTTGGTATAATTAGGGTTTTGTTTTAAGCCCCGCTGTACAGCAGAGGGCTTTTGCTTCAGTAACATTGGGTTTTTTCCATTGTTTGGTAAAAGTTCACTTCTGACAAAATGTCCAAGAATGCATTAGTCAATGATGACCTTGAAATTCAAGACTCAGTATCTGTCTTCGCCCTAATTTTACACTTGCACGCAACTCAACTTTATCAGATTCTAAAACCAATGTACTCTTTCTTTCTATATAGATACCGGCCAGGGGTGAGTTTCACTTGCTATCGGTTCACTTGCACATGCGTGCTCGCTTTGCTCACACATGCACCCCGTCTACTCATTCCCAGAAGCTTCTGCGCATGTGCAAGTTGTATTTGATGACGTCTGGGCAGGTGGGCGGAGCCTCCCACCACCGCTGTTACCAGTTACCCGAACCGTGGCGAACCGGTAGCAACCCACTACTGATACCAGCAATGCAGTCCAAATACCTGCTAACAGTCAATCATGGTCCTCTGAAATGTTTAAATATATGTCCAAGTAAAAGATAAGCACTAAGACATAAACAAAAAGAGCAGGAACAGCCCACTGCAAGTATAACATCATCATTCTCTGAAAGCACCCATAAGATACTCCCCAAATTCTCTCAGAAATTTAAGCACAATATGTCAAAGTGGAAAATCTGTGATAAATGCAAATAAGCCAAGATATGTTTGAAATGTGAACACTGACATTTCAATAATGGTTGATTCAAATCAAGTTCAGAACCAAGGTTTGATTAAAAGTATAGCTAAAGAATAAAATGGGAAAACATCAAATAATGTATTGCAGTGGCTTCATTTTGGCCAAATGAGATGACTACAACAGAAATGATAAACTTTTAGAAGACATTAAATTTGCAAAGTTTCAGGCAGATAACTTCAAAGATTTCCCAGCAATACATTTTTTACATATTAATCATTTCCTTTTTATGGAGCAGAGTTGAGAAATACAGTATAACACAGCAGACTCTAAACTGTCTAATAAAGAGTCTATAGACAACCTATGTTAGACTGATTTTTTAAAAAGAGAAATATATTGTACTTAAGAATGAAGAGACCACTTGCTTTTCTAGGACAGCATAATAAAGTTTGTAGGCACAAATTAATTTAGCTTATTGGCTAAGTCAGCTTCTGGACATGATCACCTTATTTACTGTTTATACATTTTTTTTAAAAGCGTAAAAAAACTTTTTAAAACTTTGGGAAATATATGTGCCATCATATTTGTATATATAATGCACTATGAAGTACATAAATAGTATATGTTACACAAAATAAGCCAACAGAAAATACATCATCTCAAACCTATTCATACTCAGCTACATATTCATTCAGTTCAGAACAAAAGACAAATAGCCAAAAGAAAACAGAGGAATGTTTTCAAGGGAAATCAGGGAAAATGGAAAAAGAGACCGAAAGCCTTGAAGAACTGTAGATAAACTGGAAAGTGAGACTTCAAGTCAGACAAAGAAAGGATGAAAGGAGGATAAGAATAAAAGGATATGGATTTAGGGAAAGGGAGTAGTAGATTCACAAAGAAACAGCAAGCCAGATTAAAAAACACGAACAAAATATATCTGCTTCTCTTTTTCCTTCCAAACAAATCTTTCTATTCACATTTTAGCAGAATAAGACACAAACAGTAGAGTACAATTCCCCAAATGCTGTGAGAGACCATTTGTGAAGTTGATAAATACTCATTAATTTTGCCAATCTTAGAAAGCCCATCATGTCACAAGTGCCACCTCTGCCCCCCTTCCACCCTCTTTGGCCATGTACAGAATGAGATTTGTCCCAGTGTTTGAGACCCTCCAAAGGTTCATAACTTCACAGACTCTGTTGAATCTCTGAATCACTTTCACATCTCTCTGAGGGGATTCAAAGGAACCTGATTCTATTTGACACCTCAGATTGATTCAAAGATTTGATTTAAAGAGGTGAGTCATCTAATCTCCTTTGAATCAAATCATCTCTTCAGAGCTCTACTCAGTCCTAGTTGGCATTAAGGGAAATCGTGCTGGGGGAATCCACGTTTAAAAAAGAGACAAATGGTTGATATTGAGGTCACTTATTGATCAGCAGTAAGTGGCTTTCATTTTAATCCCAGATCAATAGTCAAATGTTTCTTCCATTTACAGATTTTTATCATTAGAATCTGTTAGAGGGAGCAAAGCCTAAAGGGAATTTCATTTTTTTCCCCAGTAGAACAGGTTTAATCATGTACTATATTCTCTAACTGAAAAAATTCATGAAGCTTAAACATGAAAGAAACATGGGATGATGCAAACAATTTTATGGAGACATTAAAAAGTCCATATTATGAGTTGCATAATAGAATCTGTCCCATTAAAATATTTACTACATTAAAATTGTTCTGTTTTTTAAGTGCCACAAGGCTTTGTTGTTTTTGCTGTAAGAGATGATCATACCTACTATTTTGCAATATGGTAGTAAAAAGCACTTAACCACGTAGGAATCATCTTCATTGGATTTAATCATGCTTATTTTTTTTCTGGAATCTGGCCAAGTATAAAAAATCATTTAAAACACCAGGACATATACATAAATAGTATCTACCCTAGTTATTTGTTAGTAGTTTCAACAATTACAACTAATACTTTCAAGACTTGAAACAGTGTGTTTCAATGCTATACTTTTTAAGAGATTGCTAGTCATACAATTTAAAATAATTACAGGAATCATTAAATGAACACTAAAGCCAAGTGACTGAGTGTGTGTACGTGCATATATACACATAGGCATGTGCTGACACTTACGTATATTTCCCCTTTTCACTTTACATTACTCAGGGCTTTTTTTAAAAAAAATAAAATCCTGTATTTTTTAACTGATAACATGAAGCAAGTGGCAAAAAAGAAGAGACTAGACTAGGCAGAAAAAAGAGAGAAATGGACAGTTTAATTAAAAATGTATGATAGTTTAATATGGAGGAGAATTCACTAGATCTTGCTTTTCAGGTAAAAGAAGCAAAAAAACCCCCAGATTTAATTTGTGAGTATTTTTCTTTGGAGGACTAGATTATTTTAGTATTTGTGTTTGAGAATCTTCAAAACGTATGCATGATACTGTAGCTCTATACTATAATACAAAGGCTGGTATTATTATTATTAATCAATCTATCTAAAATTATTTCTGGCTTTGTTTGCATATTTTTGTTGTTCAACCATGTCCAATTCTAGGAGAGTGCCTGGACAAGTCACTGCAATTTTTTTGGCAAGGTTTTTCAGAACTGGTTTGCCATTGCAAGTTATTCTTAGGGCTGAGAGTGAATGAGTGGTCCAAGGTCACTCAAACTAGCTTTGAGCCTAAGGTGGTACTAGAACACATTGTCTCCCAGTTTCTAGTCTGCCGCCAGTCTAACCTCTACACCAAAGTGGCTTTCCTTGTTTATATAAAAGGTATCTAATATCCATTCTTATTTTTTCCCTACAAAGAGTCCTAACTCTGTGATCCAAGGATGGACATTGATTCAAATAACAATTTAAATGTATATTTTCAACAATTATTTGTTTCTCAAGGACAGCTGTCCTCAGGAATCCAAACAGAAAATAACCTTCTCAGGTCCATCAGTAAGATAAAGGTAAAGGTTCCCCTCACACATATGTGCTAGACGTTCCCGACTCTAGGAGGTGGTGCTCATCTCCATTTCAAAGCTGAAGAGCCAGCGCTGTCTGAAGATGTCTCTGTGGTCATGTGGCTGGCATGCCTAAATGCCAAAGGCGCATGGAACGCTGTTACCTTCCCACCAAAGATGGTCCCTATTTTTCTACTTGCATTTTTTACATGCGTTTGAAGGTTGGCAGAAGCTGGGACAAGTAACAGGAGCTCACCCCAATACGCGGCACTAGGGATTCGAACCACTGAACTGCCGACCTTTCAACTGACAAGCTCAGCATCTTAGCCACTGAACTACTGCGTCCCTTGGTCCATCAGTAGGATGGTGTTAATTCTAGCATTTTCATTTACTTATAATTTATCATATATTGTTTTTTGCCAAGTCATATAACCAACAACCTAATCTCACATATGTTAAAATCCACTAAAATAGACTGAACTATATGCCAGTTCAAAATTTTGAATGATTCTTCAGCAAGACAACCTCACCAGGCTTTCCATTCCATTAGTATGTTTTTACTGACACAAGCAGCTGCTGTCACTCTTCATCATCAATAAGAAAGGGCCAACAAGCTAGTAGGCAATGGCATTAGCAGTTTCTGTTTCACATAGCCAATCTTTTTGTGAGGGAGAGAGGTGCAGAACAAGAGGTGTATAAGCATATTGCAATAGAGAAGGGGAGGACTCAACCAAGGGGGTTATTAATTCTTTCAGGTGTATTGGTCTTCAGCAGGCCCTGTGGACCATGGGTGTCAAACTCACGTGATGTATCACAACATATTGCGATGTTTTTTGTCTTTGCGGAGCTGGGGTGGGTGTGGCCTGCACATGATGAGTCTGGCCCACGGCTACCAGTTTAACACTCCTGATGTGGACTCTTGACATCAATCTAGTCAGCTATCAGGGGTGAAATCCAGCAGGTTCTAACAGGTTCTGGAGAACCGGTAGCGGAAATTTTGAGTAGTTCAGAGAACCGGCAAAACCACCTCTGGATGGCTCCAGAGTAGGGTGGGAATGGAGATTTTGCAATACCCTTCCTCTGCCATTCCCACCAAGCCACGCCCACAGAACTGTTGGGAAAAATTTTGAATTTCACCCCTGCCAGCTATGTTATGCTGGTTGGGGAATTCTGGGAGTTGAAGTCCAGACATCTTAAAGTTCTTAAAGTTGAGAAACACTGCTATAGGCTATGTATTCTGATGTATTCCAGACTTACATGGCATAACTTTCAAGTTTCACATATGTCTGTAAGTGTTATCATAATACTTGATAGGCTTTTGATTTGTTTGTTTTTTGTTTTGCTGATGCAAGATTTCACAGTTTTTGGTTCCTTTAAATTTCTTTAAAAAGAAAGTTCTTGATAGGTGAAGATTGGACTTAGTATTGCAAAGAACTAAACATATCTTTAAGTGTTTTCATTCTAGGGGCTCATTGAAGTACCCAGGTGCTTTGTCTAACCCTGATTTGCACATGATCCATAAAATACAAGCTCCATATAATAACTAATCTGTCAAACAGGCCATCATCTTGCTTTTTCCCCTTGCCCTGAAAAAAATAGTGTTTTCAGTGTCATCATATTCCTACACAGTGGCATGTTCATGTATCTTGCATTAATTCTGAGTGGTATTTCTTGGATGAAGAACATGAAGGAGATTTCCCCATGTCCTATTCTGTCTTGGATTACCATTAGACATACCTCTGTCAGTTTGCTTGTTTCCCTTGTTTGTACATCCAGTGCATAACAGGTTTAAGTGCTTGCCCTTATTCTCATTATCCACAGAGCTGATCTACCATGCTGGTAGAGCAACACCATTATTCTGACTCATAACCTATCCTTTTTGAAGATCAGCTATTAAATATTGAACCAGGTTCAAAAAGGTATGCAATCCTATTGTCTAGGATCTTAGGATTTCTGAAGTCTTGTGTTGTGTTTAAAGCAGATGGACTGTGAATTGTGAGGATGAATGAGGAATGAAACCACTATTTTTCTGCCTGCCAAAAAGTGAGTGCTCTTATTTGTATGTTTTTGCAAAGATTTTATCTGCTTATAACTCTCCTGTTTTATTATTCTCACTTTGCTCAAATAGCATGGAAGCAACCAGCGAGGAGAGAGATTGTCCAGATTTGAATCAATCAAGATCTAAATGTCACTGAGACCCATCTATTGGTCTGGAAGAAACACAGTGAAAGACAGTTTCATTGAGAATATTAAAGATAGTATAGATCAATTATCCATAAAGTTTACCTTTTACCCACAGCTTTTGGTGCTTAAGTAACACTTGGAAGCATTCATGCAGAAAGTGCCCTTGGCCTTCTACAAGGATCAAGATTTAACCCTTTTGTTCTCTGAGTCACATTTATTAAAGCAATCAATCCAAGGTCTTTTTATTTTTAAAAGAGAGTAATGAACTCCTTAGTTATTGTGAATGGAGAATAACATGGATTAATTTTTTGCTAATCCTTGAAAATTAAGACAATACAATCTTACTTTTAGATTATTTTATGTGCTTTATTTCTTCCCTTTAGTAGTTGTCCAGATCCTTAGTACTATTTTTCTGTCTTAATACAACCAAGGCAAGCTTTTGAATTGTTACTTTTTCTCACCGAGAGTAAGCTATATTTTTAGTCTTTAGTTCAGGCAGAACTAAATCTACTGGTGGACAATACTGTGAAATAAAATAGCAGCTGAAGGAAGCAGTAGTCTTGTTTAACATTCATGACTTTTACCCTGTCAGTGCTGTTTCAATTCCAAAGTTCAAATGCAGTTTGAATGACAGTGGCCTTTCTACTGGAACCATAGATCCTTTAACCCATGTGAATTCATGAACTGTCTTGGGTGGAAGTTTACATTAACCCCTATGGCACACCAGTGACTTTTCCTCAGTGTCAATTTGTTCTGGCTATTCCCTGAAGACCTGCATGCATGCACCATTTACTCATCATCAAATAGGACAGAATGCATTTGTGCAAAAGCTTCAGATCAATTGTTGATTTGGATTAGAAGGACCACAATTCATAATTGTCTTCATTATACATTCAGATAGCTGTATATTGAACTTTTACATATTTTGTCAGGGCAATTACCATTACAAGATGGAATCCAAGAGACATGTTTCAGACATGTTGCTAAAAAGGTGTTATCCATTATCTTTTTTCCCATTCACAGTGGCTTGCTAAATCTTTCATCAATACTACTGATAGGTTAATAATTTCCACTATAGCTAAATGTCTATGGGGATTCTCAGTCATCCAGGTCATGGTTGTCCCCAAGGTGCTTTTGGGATGAACATCCTTCGAATGGTGTGGGAGCAGTGGTGAAATCTGAAACAGTTTGCCACTGGTTCGCTGGCTGTACATGCATGCCATGTGCCAAACATGCGCTGCATGTGCATGCGCAGTGCAACCAATCGCACGCTGCATGTGTGCGCATGCACAGTACGTGCCAAAAAGAGGCTTGGGAAGGTAAGTAGAGCAGCAATTTCTTGCTTTCTAGCGATTTTAAATTGTGCGGCACAGTTGATCATCGGAAATACCAGTTCAAAGGAACCAGTAGCTTTTTAAAAATTTTATCACTACCAGTTTGCCCAAACCGGTAGCATTTCACCACTGTGCGGGAGTATGAATGGATTTCCAGAAAAATTGCAGACTACAGGAACCATTTGCACTTCATTTTGAGATGGAGACAACACAGACAAATCCCCAACAACCTGTGCCTGTGTTCAACAGTACAGGGACACAGGGAAGAAAACTTCCTGCAGAAAGCAGAACTCCAACTTCTCAATGAAAGAATAAAATAAATTAATTTTATTATTGAAGAGAGAGTGGAACACAAACTCCAAGAGCTTAAATCACTTTTACCAACAGAAGTATTGGAACAGATCACAGGATTTATAAAGCATAACTAACACAACAAAACGAGAGCAAAGAATGACAAAAAGGCAAATTTTCTACCCTACAGCTTAGACAGGAAAACCATACAAAACAGAAAACCAACCCAGATGGACAGTGGCATGTCTCAGAAAACTGATCAATGGGTGAGAAATCTGTCTGACAGAGAGCTTACCCAGACAGAAAATAATGTTTTGGCCAAAGGACTGAATTTTGCAGTAACATCAGAACAGCTGCCAATTGTAGATCTCCTCACTATCACAGAGTTAGCCATCAAGAACAATAAACTGGCAGAACTAGAGGCAGAACAATTAAGGATGAAGGTACCTACAGCCCTCGCCAGTGCCAAAACACCCCCTTCCAACCTCACAATTCAAGAGAGCATTGACATCCCTAGGAAGAGTCCCAAATACAGTATCACCATCCTGCCAGCTGATAAAGGAAGATGCACAGTCATCCTGAACACAGATGACTACAAGGCCAAGGTAAAGGACACTGTACATGTGAGTCTTCCGAAGGACACTGTACATATGAGACTCTGAAGAGAGACCCCACCAGCAGTTACAAGAAAAAGGTCATTGATTTCTTGCAATGCCTACTGAAGGACAATGCCATCAACAAGCCACAATATTACCATCTTTACCTTGGGGAAGCCACCCCGTTGATATATGGACTTCCCAAAATCCACAAAGAGGAAACTCCACTCAGATCAATTGTCAGCAGCATCAACTCTGTCACCTACAACACTGCAAAACATTTAACCACCTTATTAGCTCCTCTAGTTGGCAATATCACCCATCACATCAATTATTCACAGGACTTTGCCACAGGACTTTAGTTTGGAAACTAAAACTGGATCTGGATGATACCATGGTTTCCTATAATGTGACTTCCCCCTTATCTGCATTCCAACAACTGAAGCTTGTTACAGTAGTGAAGAAACTACTGCTACAAGACAGCACCTTAGGTGACAGAATCAACCTAACCTCAGCTCAGATCATATATGTGCCATACTGGACCTATGCCTGACCACTATCTGTTTTAAATACAATAAAGGTATCTACAGACAAAAACACAACTGTGCCATGGGTTCACCTGTGTCCCCCATTGTGGCCAATCTCTATATGGAAGAGGTAGGCCTAGACTCCTTCATAGGAATTCGATCCACTCACTGGTATAGGTATGTGGATGATACTTGGGTCAAGATCAAAACACAGGAATTGGAAGTGTTCACCAAATACCAACTCTGTGGACAGATACATCAAAGTCTGTGGACAGATACATCAAAGTCACATGGGAAGATGTTAAGGAAAATAGTCTAGCCTTCCTGGACTGTGCAGTACACATTAAGGAAGACAGAAGCCTTAACATTGAAGTTTACAGAAACCCCCACATACAGATCAATATTTACATTTTGATTCTCACCACCCACTGGAGCACAAAATAGGAATCATCAGAAATCTACACCACCAAGCTGAAGGCCTGCCTACCAGCAAAGATGGGAAAGAAAAAGAACTGAAACACATCAAGGAAGCCCTCAGAATGTGTGGCTATCCCAAGTGGGCCTTCATCAAGTCTAAAAAAAAAGAACTCTTACAGGAGTTCCTCCATAACAGAAATGAAGAGAACAAAAAATAAAGCAATGTTGTCATTCCATATGTTGCAGGAATATCAGAAAAGCTCAGGAGGATCTTCAGCCAACACAACATATGTGTATACTTCAAACCCAAAAATACACTAAGGCAGAAGCTTGTTCTCTCCAAAGAAAAAACACCCAGACACAAACTGAGCAATGTACTATATGCAGTACAATGCAGTGAGCCATGTGCAGATCTGTACATTGGAGAAACAAAACATCCACATCATAAAAGCAGGGCACAACATAGAAGAACAAACCCATCTGGACAAGATTCAGCAGTCCATCTGCATTTAAAAGACAAAGGCCACTCTTTTGAAGACAGAAAAGTCCTCATTTTGGACAGAGAGTACTACTGGTTTGAAAGAGGTTGTCAAAATTGAACAGCCCTCTCTCAATACAGGGGAAGGTATACAACATCATCTGTCTCCAGTCTACAACACAGTCATTTCAACAGTTCCAAGAAGGCTCTACATCAATTTGCACTACTCAGGTGACACAGATAAACTTCCAGGTTGCCTCAGTGACTCTTTAAAAGAATGCAAATGACCAGCTGTCTGCAAGGAGTATAAATTCTTCCATTCCCACCATCCATCCAGAGCTGAAGAAGCTTCTTGGATGAAAGTGAAACGTCTTCAAAGGAAAACCAGAAAGTCCAGTTACCTCTTGAAAAAGCACCTATGGAACACTATAGCTAAAGCAATCCATTATTTTAGAAAACCAAAGGCAAGTTGCACTACATATACTGTACAGGTCTGGTTTACATCTGAAGAGAACCATTAGGAGACTATCATCTGCCATCTTAACTGTTAGGAGACTATCATCTGCTATCTTCAAATTATTTAATGATATGCCAGCCTTGCTTTTGAGGTTCTGCAAAAAATGATGTACTGCAAAATGCATTAAAGAAGGAACAATCCTTCTCTCTTTATCCCATATGCCTTAAAAATTGTGTTCTATGAAGTCCTATAGTTCTGCAAGAATTTGATGGAGTCCAGTGAGAAATTAAAGGCAAAAACATTCACTGAAATACATCTAATTTTGTACTACTAAAACTTTGCCTCTTGAATAGAGTTTGTAAGAGAGAGAGAGAGAGAGAGAGAGAGAGAGAGGGAGGGAGGGAGGGAGGGAGGGAGGGAGGGAGATGTGACAGGATATTCTATTACATGAAAAAGTTTGGTAACTTCAGGTGTAGACAGTATGGCTTAATTACCGTATATAAACTAGTGTACTGAGGCTTTTAATAGACTATATACATATCAACATTTTTATAGCAATCTATCAGAAAGTGGGACACGGTGGCTCAGTGGCTAAGACGCTGAGCTTGTCAATAGAAAGGTGAGCTCCTGTTACTTGTCCCAGCTTCTGCCAACCTAGCAGTTCAAAAGCACGTAAAAAAATGCAAGTAGAAAAATAGGGACCACCTTTGGTGGGAAGGTGACAGCGTTCTGTGCGCCTTTGGCATTTAGTCATGCCGGCCACATGATCATGTCTTCAGACAGCGCTGACTCTTCAGCTTTGAAACAGAGATGAGCACCTCCCCCTAGCGTCGGGAACAACTAGCACATATGTGTGAGGGGAACCTTTACCTTTATCTTTACCAGAAAAAAATGTACCAGTTTCTATTAAGGGTGAACTAAATGAAACCAAAACTATTAGGGAGGGAGAGGAAAGAATCAAGACAAATACATTTTTAACAGTGCCCTAACAGTTTGCTTATATTTTCTTTTTATTTAACCATTTTCTTTTTTAACTTTCCTTCATATTGATTCCAAAGGAAAAAAAATGAGTTGTACCAAATCCAAGTTTGACAAAAAACTCTATTTATCTTGATGGCAAGAAGAAGTCTCTAGGAGACATTGCATCCTGCAGAGCTACAGCCACTTATGGATACCCAACAAAAACTTCCATAGAGCCACCAAGGTTTGAGTTTAGGACTCTCTCCAAGGCCAAAAATTTCAAAGAACGTTTCTCAAGAGACAGCCAATTTCTTTCCTTGACATAACTCACTTTCCTTCCCTCTCTCTCACTTACACCCACTACATTTTACAATGGAAAACTGAAATTCGGAAGTAATTTGCAATGAGTCAACTCATAGAAATGTTGCTGGCAGTGTTACACGTCCACATAGTATGAAATGTACTTTGCTACCTCAGCTTTTAGAAAAGGGCAGGACCTGCTTGTTTTTCCTGGAAAAAATGATAACCTATTAGGTGTGGTAACAAGTTCTCATTAAATGAGCATATTTTTCATTATAACCTCAGGAGAATGGCAACAGGTGAGACCTGTATACCTGTATGACTATGTCACTCATGATACTATTTTGCAAGGGAACGGGGCCTGTCTTCCCCAGACCTGGAGAAAAGTAGTTCAGAGTGACATATCAAAAGAACATACAGATAGGAAAGTTGCAACATCACCAATACATGGAGAAGTAATGTTGGATTTAATCAAATGAAGCTTGTTTCAGAAGAAGGTATAGAACCTATAGAATAAAGGAAGAAAAAGGTGTCCAAGGAACTGCACTCAGCCTGCCAACATAATTTTATAAGCTTTGGACTCTCTTAGAAAGGATAAAGTCAACAAAGTGCCTTCCCTCCCCAATTTTTTCAACTAGTGGATGGGTGGAGGTTAAGGAATAACATGGATTCTGTAGGCTTTACTGAGACATGCAGTATGGCATCCATTTCCCCATTAAGACAGTTCCTGCCCTCATTCATTTTTGGAGTACAGGATGTGGTATATCCAGGAAGTTCTAATATGGCAATCTGGTCAAGAGAAGCTGCTCACTCTGACATAGAGGATTTGCAAATGAAAAGAAAACTCAAATGACAGGAGCTTTCACACTTTGTAGAGCCATGACTCCTGAAATAATTAATGAATTTAGATCCTTTCTCCCATTTTAACACAATTATCGAATTCAGATAGGACTTCTATTCTGCCTGGAGAAGTTGGCTGCTGGTTTGTCCAAGCAAAGCAGAATGTGGTCTGGCAGCAATCCACCTAGCATGGGCAAGCCAGGCTTATCCACTAAATCAATATGTTCTTGGGGATGGGACTCTTCTTCAATGGTCTTTGTACTTTGTATTGCAACAGATCAAACTTTCTTTAAGTCAACTTTGGCAAGGTTGAGGTGCCATTGCTTAGTCTCACCTTACATCTCTTTCAGTGGTGATTCTTCCTGGAGTAGGATTATTATTATTATTATTATTATTATTATTATTATTATTATTATTATTAATTTTTATTTTTTAAGACAAACATTTAGTACATCATTCATTTCTTCCATGTGACATTTCAGTGTTACCTTCAAAGGTATCTTCTCTTCTCTACCTCTTCTGTCTTCAATCTCACCAAATCCATTACAAAGGTTTTCCACTAATATATTATTCTAATTACAACCATTTTTTTCAATCTCTTTTAAAAACTTATTTGTATCTCTTTTCTAACCAATAGTAAAATTTATTCCATATCTTAAAATATTCTGTATCTTTTCTTTCCTTTATCATCATAGTTAATCTATTCATTTCTGCACAATCTAAGATTTTTTAAATTACTTCTCCCTAAGCAGAGGTATATTCTCTGCTTTCCACTTTTGTGCATAAGCAATCCTTGCTGCTGTTATTACATGTATAATCAAATATATATTATCTTTACTAGTTTTCTCTGGTAAGATACCCAATAGGAAAAGTTCTGGTTTTAAATCTATACGTTGTTGTAACATTTCCTCCATCCATAACTTAATTTTATTCCAATAGTTTTTCGCTTCAGGACATGTCCACCACATCTGGTAATATGAACCTGGTAACTGGTGACATTTCCAACATTTAGCTGATTTATCTTTAAACATTTTTGCCAGTTTCTCAGGGGGAATATGCCATCTATAAAACATTTTATATAGATTTTCCTTATATGCAGTGGACATTGTTAATTCATAATTTCTTTCCCATAATTGTTGCCATTTATCCAATTCAATTGAATATCCAAAGTTTTTGCCCAGGCTATCGTTGTTTCTTTTACTTGTTCTTCCTCTAGTTCTGTATTTAGTAAAAAATTGTAACATTTTTTAATTAGTTTATCCTCTGTTCCTGTGAGTATCTTATCAAGCTTAGTCTTCTATAAATAAAAACCTTGTAATTTAACATCTTTTTCATATCTCCTGGAGTAGGATCTTGATGCAGGCTGAGCATGCTAGTCTTTTGACCTATAGCATGGTAGAAAATGTGCAATGCTCAGGGTTGCTGGAATGGGCCTGCAAGCTTGATCCAGGACCAAGCATGATGCCACCCAGGAGGATGGCCAGGAAGAGCCAGCTTTGGAAGAAGGGAAAGATCAGACTAGACAACAGAATCTTGATCATGGTTGAATTGTCTTGAACAATGCTTAGAGTTGGAGTTGTTGCAGGAGTATGACCTTGTACCAGCAAGCAGGCAAAAGCTGCTATATTGTGTCTAGACAGAGTGGAAGCAAATGGGATGCCCATTCAAATCTGGTCATTACCCATGATTAAGAATACTTGCCATATAGGAAGGGTTAACAGCTTAAATGTTGGTGTTGACACATAGCCAGGGAAGCAGAACTAGAAACACATCATGGGGCTTACCATACAGGGAGATCATATCAAATCAATTCCCATAGTGAATGCTGACAAATTATACTTCTTTTGTATTAAACATTCTGTTCCCCTTGCCTTCCTCCTTACATATATCATGAAATCCCCCAAGTAATGGCATATAGAACAATGTAATGGACTTGAATTATCTCCGTCTATTAGAGTGGTGCATCCTTTAAAAATGATTTGACAGAAGTGCTTTGGACATAATGTGAGCACATTTCTCTCTCTCTACTATTCATATAAGCACTTTTTGGGATGATACTAGAAAAAATGCCATTGCTTTAAGGGTTGCATTATATACACTCCTGTAATGATTCAATTGATTGATTAATTGATTTATTCAGCATATGGCATACAATGTCAGAAAAATCTACACATGCTAGCCACAATGCAATCTAGAACTAAGGAGAAATTTCCTGAAAGAAAAATTAATCAGTGGAATGACTTTCCTCCAGAAGTTGTGAATGCTCCAACACTGGATATTTTAAAGAAGAGATTGGACAACCATTGATTAAAATAATCAAAAGAAATGATGATTAGGAATTTCACAAGTTTGGGAGGTGGAGGTAAAGGCAAGCATCTCAATTCACAGTTTTACTCATTGCCTTCAAACTGCTCAAATTGTCCATGAAGTCTAGACCAGGTGTTTAAAAAAATCATTTTTAAAAAAAGTTTTCCTACTGTGCAATGGTGGTGTTCACAGCAGTAGGAACATTTATGCACCATGACTCAGCTGCAAGTCTAATCTACCACTTTGCTGTTATTGTAAACTTTCTGTAAAACATAAATTGTGTACAGTAGAAGTGACTTGTATTATGAAGCTTTCAATATTTTTGTGTGATTTTTATGCAGGAGTTTCCTGAGATTTGAAAATTATTTCAAGATTTCCCCAGGATAAAATTGTTAAGAAAGGCTCATCAAAACTATGCCAGATGGGCTTAGCCATTATGTGGGATTAATGGCAAGGCACAAAATTTATATTGAGATGATCTACATTTATTATTATTTCTGATTGATATTGCCCTAAGATCTAGAGACAGAATTCATAACATTTCTCCAATCCTCTCCCCCATAATCTTGTGAGAATGGCAGAGAAACAGTAATTGAGCCATTGTCACAAAGTGAACTTCCCAGGTGTTTAAGAAGTGTGAATCAACCTTTGTTGCATATTCCAAATTTAAAGGCATGACACTTCTTTCAAGATTTCATAAGGATGTATTATGAATAATAAAAAATAAAAATTGCCATCCAATGGATTGGAGCCAATGTAATATTTGATAACATACATTAATCTAATTAGTTGACTGAATGACTAATTCGTCTTCTTTGAGGTACTGTAAAATCATTGGCTATATAGTAGTCTTGTTTATATTTTCACAGAAATGGCAAATCTGAATCTCAGGCATACTTCTAAATCAATAGGCATTGAGTCAAAGAAATGGATCAAACTGAATTCACACATCCCAACTATACACACAAACATTTTTACCTGGAGTAATTATGAAGAGTAGCGTGTATTGGAAAGCAAAAGACCCTATAATTTGGGTTTAGAATTGCACTTTTCAGAAAACAATAGAATTTGATCACTATATGATGACCAAAACTTTCCCTTTCCATTTGATGAAATTCTACAGCCTCAGTTTAATTTTTTTCATTTATAATTCAAACATTAATATTACAAATGAAAAAATCTGGAATGCTGTCTTGGTACATACTGCAAAATTCTAAATTCATCAGTTCTATTTCCATCAGGAATACCTGGGTAAACATGCTTTCTATCTAAGCAAAGAACTTGTGTTAATTCTGCTACAAATTAAGACACACATGCACGTGTGCACACACACATGCAAAGAGCTACAGACAACTGTAAATTTAAGCACGGAATATCAGAAATATTACCTAATGAATTATGCACTTTGAGATTTAAAATATATCATGTATTTTTGAGGTTAATTCAATATTTAATATCTCAGATTTGTTCTTCTACTAAAGAAAGAAACATTCCTTAACAAATATTTTTCAGGTACAGATCTTTAATATATTGTATGTGATCTAAATAATTATGAATAGCATTTTGAAAATCTAAAGTATTAACATAGAAAAGTACATAGTACAAAATGTCAGATGTCAAATGATCAGAAATTGTATGCTCAGAATCCATTTTTACCTGCAAGAAGAGGTGTATTTTATTCATTTTGCAATGATGAATTATGTGACTTATTAACACTTAAAAAAAACTCCGAGTGTATAGACAACCTCTCATTTAGACTACTGTAACACCCTCTACATGGGGTTGACCCTGAAGATCATTTGGAAACTTCAACTGTTGCAAATGCAGCTGCGCAAATGGTACCAGATATTTGGCACATGTAATGCCACTTTTACGTGAGCTGCCTTGGTTACCAGTGTTTCTGGGTGCAATTCAAGGTGGTTACCTTTAAAGTCCTACATGGCTTGGGACTAGGGTACCTGAGGGATTGCATGTTTCCAAATGCAACTTTTGTCCTATCAGATTGAGCAGAATGGGCATGTTGTAGATCCCCTCAGCCAAATAGTGGGGACTAGAAGACCGGCTTTAATGCAGTGGCCCCTGCTCTATGGAACATCCTCCCTTTGGAGATCAGAATGGCCACAAGTTGTTAGACTTTAGTAAGGCCCTAATATCCTGGCTAATGTTTCTGTGACTGGGATGCTGAATGTGAAGGTGGCCCTGTTTCCTGGCTGTATTGCTAACTGGCCAGGTCTCTTGCTCCCCTGTAAGCCCCTCAGACTCATTGATTGAGATGGGCAGCTATTGAAACTGAAGAAACAAGCAAGCAAGCAAACTAATAAATGGATTTACAGTCTAAAACAGCTATGTTTTATCATCAAAACCAGTGGGATGCAAAAGTAAATTGGTCTGGGGTTGTGCTTGAAATTAAAATGTGTTTCAGTGACAATGTTGCTCAATACAAATCTGAAATTATTTACTGACAAAACTAGAAACGTACAGAAAACGTCATAATTGCAAAAATGCCAATAGTTTCTTGTTAGCCGTGGATAACAAATGAAGACGTAACTGAAGAAGGTTTCAGTTTAAATAATCTTGGTTTCAGGAAAAGTAATCCCCTGGATCAGATGAATCATAACTCAGTTCTCTTCCGGTCCCGATGTATGCTGTTGTATATGAGAAACAGAATAGCATTTTGATAGATCAGACATTTTTTGGTCTTTCAGTTAACTCTTGTGAATATTGGGAGGGGAAGAAAGAGTGAAAATGGGACCAGAAATGAGGAATGCCAACAATAGAGCCCAGGAAGCAGATTTATTCTTGAGCACTTCATTGTTACTGGATTTCTACACTATGAGAGGGAAAACCCTCAATGCAGCATGTGCCGGAATGTTTGGCCTGAAGAAAATGTTCTCTAATTCCTCTTTTGCATGCTCAACCTTGGATGGGCACGTGCTAAGATAACACGTGCATGTTCTTTCTTCCTTTACCCAAAATGCCTCCCTGGATCCCAACACATTTTGCTTCTCTGTACCGTATGGCCTAAGAGAATGTGAAGCACACATGTGTGCCTTCTATAAGCAAGGTGGCAGGCTTCCCTCACTACAAGCCCCAAGGCAGAGCTCTATTTGCATTTTCACTCTGTTCTGAAAGTACATAGATGGTACTTTGATGTTTTATGCAAGTTAGAACAGTGCAGGAAAAATCCAAACTCTTCTCAGATTTTCCCAGTTCTCCACCTATCATCAAGGAAATTGGAAATGCAAAGGTGAATGTCAAAAACAGCCCTGCCAGATCTGTTCTAGGAGCATGGCATTAAATGTTGGATATATTCAGCCGGTGAAATGATCAGGAATGATACAACTTTTTTTCTCTATTTGACCTCTGCTGATCCATGCTAAATCAATCTATGCAGAGTGAATTAACAGAATCTTTTATTAGAACATTTAAATATATACTTCTTTTTAAATTTTCTTTTATTATTTTTCTTCTCGTTTTAACAATATAAACTGCCCAGAGTCATTCGGGAGTGAGTGGCCTTCCATAAATAAATAAATACTTTTCTCAGAAACTGAGTAACTTGGTTCAGATTTTTTTTTTTAAAAAAACAAAAACCGGTGATTATATTTGGCATCGTAGATTTTAGACTCTAACCTTCTTTCTGACAAGCTGTATTCTCAAGATTCAGATATTCAAAAACAGTATTTGGGAGCGTGAAGATTTGCTAAAGAAATTAATATGCATATGTACCAAGGTCCTCTGTTAGAGAAGCTACACAAAATATACCATGTTTCCCCAAAAATAAGACCCTGATTTATATTTTTTTGAACCCTGAAACAAGCACTTGGCCTTATTTTTGGGGAGGTCTTATTATTTTGAGGTGTGTGGAGCAAGATGGGACTTCTCTTGCTGTCTTACCTGATTTCTAGCCCTGTCTTCTTAACCCTAACCAGAGGAAATGGCAGGGACCGGCTGCACATGTGTTTAAATGTTTTCGGGGAGGGCTTATTTTCAGGGAGGGCTTATTTTCAGGGAGGGCTTACTTTAGTGCATGTGCTCAAAAGCCCGATTGGGCGTATTATCTGGGGAGGTCTTATTTTCGGGGAAACACAGTACATTTTATATTATTAAATTTGAGGTTCATTTGATTTTAGACAACTTCCTATCTTGCTTAGTGCTTAACGTATCTTATTATTGTCTATCTTTAGCATCACACATAACATTTTCTGTATCTTATACAAACAGTATCCTATACTGTAATTCAAATCAGCTTTTAAAAGTTCTTGGTTTTGTGTATATTCTGTATTCCAATATCACTTCTGCACTCCCTAGCCAACCCTGGTCAAAGCCACTTGACACAGAGTTCAGTGCAGGAGAACCAGAGTATGAAGGGGGAACTGCAACCGTTCCTTTTCTCCTATCAGATGCCCCTTGGGCTGCTCAGCTTCAGGTCTTCAGAATGTTACCAATGTTCAATGCTTTGTTGAAGTGCACCCTGGTAGGTCAGCAAGTTTGGCTTCTCCATCGGCTCCAGGCTGCGCCACTGTCAGTTCTCTGGGCGTTTATGATCACCAACCCATCGTAACAGTCTGCTGGACTGTTATCAGTGCCCTGGGCTGTCCTAGAGTGGTGGCAGCTAGTATTCAGAATCTCCTCTTCTCTGCCAGTGCCTAGGTTGCAAACTGGTGCTCAAGGTTTCTCTCAATTGCCAGTGTTCTTGGCTGAATGCTGTCCTGCTCCTGCCAGCATTTCCTCCAGCTCAGGCTACCCCATTCTAATTTCCACAGTTCTGTCATTGCCCTCTTTTTTTCAGCTCTCCTCCTCCTCCTTTTTTCTCCCTTCTTTCTACTCTGCCATACTTGACCCTTCTTTGAAAAACAACAGCTCATCCAATCTTTAGTGACGGGTCCCTTAAAAGATAAAAATGACCCCTGATAGCACAGTGGCTAGAATGCAGTATTGCAGGCAAACTCTGCCCATATCCTAGAACTCAATCCTGAAGGAGATCCAGGTTGACTCAGCCTTTCATCCTTCCAATGTTGGTAAAATGAGAACCGAGATTGTTGGGAGCAATATGCAAATGCACTTAAACCACCTAGATCAGGGTTATCCAACTTTAGCAACTTTAAGCCTGGTGGACTTCAACCCCCAGAATTCCCCAGCCAGGGAGTTGAAGTCTGCCAGGCTTAAAGTTGCTAAGGTTGGAGACCCCTGATCTAGAAAGTGCTGCAAAGCACTATGGGGTGGTATATAAGCCTAACTGCTTTTGCTATTGCTATAAAAAGGAAAAGGGACAGAAAAAGGAGATTTATGTGCCATAATTGCCATGGCACATTAGTCCTTCCACAGAATATACACATATCTTTTGTTAATATATTCAGCACAATGATTTTTTTTAATGAAAAGAAACGCTACTGATTAAAGCTGTAAATAAGTCTTCACGCTTAAAAAAGGGGCAGAGCAGTGCCGATTCAGAGGAAACATCTACTGTATGTAGTCGAAGTACCCTTTCTTCAAGTGGCTGCGCAGGTGTCTTGGAATGCCATGAGCAAGACATACTGTATAGATACAATCATTTTCCACACTGTTGCTTAGTAGCAGGCAAGGCATGTTGCTGTTTGCTCCTGGAAGTGGACATTTGACTATTAATAGCTGTATACTGTCTGAATTAGCCTCTTAAAGCTATTGTGTTTGGAATTATTATCACCTATAGCAAAATTCTATAGATAATTTCTAATCCAGCCTTAGGCAAGAAAGTCAGCTGGTTGATTTTGGGCCAGTCATTCTCTCTCAGCCCAATTCACCTTACAGAGTTGCTGTTTTAGGGAAAACAGGTGGAGGAAGGAGCATTGAAGGTGTCCACTGATTTATTTATAAAAATAATAAAGGCAGCATATAAATAAATAAAATAATTTCACCTTCTATTATCTTTATGCCATGCATATTTTATCAATCTTTATTGTGTCTCACCCCTACCATACCTGCCTATTTCTCAAAAGAGAGCTAACAACGATATGATTGCAAGGAATATAAATCCTTCCATCCTCCACCATTCAGTCAGAACTGAAGAAGCTTCTTAGATAAGAAGCAAAATGTCTTCAAAGAAAAACAAGAGTTGCCTTTCGAAAAAACACCTTTGGGACAACCATGAACTGGATGACTGAGAATCTTCATAGACATCTATTTCTCAAAACCAAAAAGTTCTAAATATTCAATTTTTGTGCACAAATGAGTAACGTGAGGAATGTTCAGATCAATTTTAAAAACTATGCTAGTTTCCTATTCACCAAGTGTTGAAACTGCAAGTGACAATAATATTTAGTATTATGGAATATCGTTTAAGCCTACTTCCTCACATGTACTACAATTCCATTTTATTCACACGTTCAGACAAATAAGTATTAAATAAATGGATTTTCTTTTTGGGTCCAATTATGAAAGTTGCATTTTAAATACCTTCAAAGCATATTATTTCTCAAAGTAACCATAGCCTGAATGCTGAAAGGTGACAGCATCTTGAAAATCAACAGCCTGTGAACCAAATATTAGACTCTCTAATGCCGTTTCCAAACTGTTTAAACATTAGGATAAGAACTTAGAAGGCTTCTTTGTTGCTTTGTTTTTTTTAAAGTAATATTTGCCCAGCAGGAGTTGAAAGCTGCATATGCGTGATACCCATCATGAGTGCATGCTGCTTTTTACTTATGGTAATTATCTAATAACCAATTGATTTCAGTTGCTAATAGGGCAATTTGTTAAGGCTCTTGAGACAAGAAAAGATTAAAGAAAAGGGAATGAGCCCCATGGCTATTCAGAGATCACATTTATGAACAGTAGGGTGGCCAACAGCAGAATTTTCTGAAGTGCAGAAATGATGTCTTTCTTCCAAGCTAGGAATTTTGGCCATATCACAGAGAACTAACTATTATGTGAGAGCATCAGACTTTTCATTAAGTAGATTCAATGCTGCTTAATTTCAAAACCAACACTTTTGTCATTTGAACCCAGTGAATTCCTTTTATGTGATTAGTAAGGTTAGCTGCTCATATTAACAACCATTAGTATCCATATTGATACCCATTTACAATAGATGGGGGGAAATGTAACAGCCTAATGTGCAGGCAACTGTCTGAAATCTGGTCTCCATCTATCAGAATGAAGGGATTGCATGCTGAGGTAGGAAAATAGACCGCATTGCTTCAACCAGTATGCCCATGCATTTGATTGGTAATGTTCTCTTGGGTTTAAAAAAATGCATGAATAAAATTGGCCAATAAATCAGGCAATAAGAAATGAGTAAGCAAAAGACTACTTTTGAACTTCTATTCTTGATTTGGCAGTTTTCTGTTTGTAGAGAGCTTTTTATTTATTTATTTATTTAATTTATTTAATTTATTTAATTTATTTATTTATTTAATGCAATTTATATGCTGCCCTATCTCCAAGGACTCAGGGCGGCTCACAACAGTAAAATGCATAATTCCTATTAAAACGATATAGAGCTAAAACCCAGTTTAAAACAGTTTAAAATTCATTAACCCAACCCCCCCATCAGTCCAGGCTATGGAACAACTAGGTCTTCAACTTGCAGCGGAACGAGCGAAGGTCAGGGGCCATCCGGAGCTCCAACGATAGTTGGTTCCAGAGGGTGGATGTGCCCACAGAGAAAGCTCTCCCCCTGGGGGTCACCAGCCGACACTGTCTGGCCGACGGCACCCTGAGGAGGCCCTGTCTGTGGGAACACACCGGGCGATTGGGGATTGTTGCTGGCTGCAGGGGGTACGACAGGTATCCCAGGCCTAGGCCATGAAGGGCTTTATAGGTGATAACCAGCACCTTGAACCTCACCCGAAGGGCAACCGGTAACCAATGCAAGCCGTGCAGGAGGGGTGTAACATGGGAGTGTCGGGACGCTCCTATCACAACCTGCGCAGACGCATTTTGCACCAGCTGAAGCCTTCGAGTGGTCTTCAAGGGCAGCCCTAGGTAGAGAGCATTGCAGTAGTCAAGACGGGAGGTGACCAGCGCATGAGTAATGGTGCGTAGGGCATCTTGGTCCAAGTAAGGGCGCAACTGTCGCACAAGGCGAACCTGGGCAAATGCCCCCTGGGTCACGGTCGTCACATGGTCTTCCAGAGACAACCATGAATCCAGGAGGACTCCCAGGTTGCAGGCCTTATCCACAGGGGGTAACACCTCACCCTCAATGGTCAACAATGGAACATCTCGATCGGAACAAGATGCCAGTACCCACAGGCACTCAGTCTTGGCAGGGTTGAGTCGAAGCCTGTTCCTCCCCATCCAGGTCCATACCGCTTCCAGGCAATGGGACATCACATCGAGGGCATCACTGGGCTGGTTTGGGGTGGATATAAAAAGCTGGGTATCATCAGCGTACTGATGATACCGCACCCCAAAACCACAGATGATCTTCCCAAGCGGCTTCATATAGATGTTGAACAGGAGAGGCGACAGAACTGACCCCTGGGGCACCCTACAAGTGAGGGGCCTCATAGCCGACCTCTGCCCCCCTGCCAACACCGCTTACATATGGCCCGAGAGATAGGAGAACCACCATAGAATGGTGCCTCCCACTCCCAACCCCTCGAGACGTCGTAGCAAGATATCATGGTCGATGGTATCAAACGCCGCCGAAAGATCCAAGAGGACCAGAACAGAGGAGTATCCCCTGTCACGAGCCCTCCAAAGATCATCCACTAGTGCGACCAATGCCGCCTCCGTGCTATACCCCGGCCTGAAACCCGATTGGTACGGATCCAGGTAGTCTGTATCCTCCAGGGCCACACACATTTATATGTGTGTAGGTATTCTCAGATGCCCTTTTATTTTTCTGTCGCCCACTTATATTTATTTCCACCACTGTTTTAATTTTAAATTAAAATTAAATAGCTCCCAACGACCGGTAAGAGCCCACAGAGTTGGCCTCCTCTGGGTCCCGTCAGCTAAACAATGTTGGTTGGCGGGTCCACGGGGGAGAGCCTTCTCTGTGGCTGCCCCGGCTCTCTGGAATCAGCTACCTCCTGAGGCCCGGACCGCTCCCACCCTACTGGCCTTCCGGAAAATGGTGAAAACCTGGCTTTTCCGGCAGGCTTGGGGCCGTTGATCTCACCACTGTGATCTTGCGAGTTCCGGCCATGAGCAGGGTGTATGGGGTTTTTTTTAATGTTTTTTATTGTATATTGTTCACATTGTTCTTGTTGTAAGCCGCCCAGAGTCCTCGGAGAGTTGGGTGGCATAGAAATATGAATAATAAATAAATAAATAAATAAATAAATAAATAAATAAATAAATAAATAAATAAATAAATTCTGCACCCCACCCAGAACTGTTTGGGCAAGACAAACAGCCATGCAACTTGAAAGAAAGAAATTGAAGTATTCAGAATTAAATAGTATCCCCCTATCTCTCTCTGTTTACATCTTTTTTAACACCTTAAGTGGCAATCCTATAAATGTATCTGAGGCTATATGACTAGATATTTACAGAATTGTTTTATTAATTGGTTTCACAAATATAAATTCATCTTGAAGACAACCTAGTTCTTTGCTGAAAAGGATACATGATTAAATATCAGCCATGATAGTACACCAACTTCATATGATTTGAATTTCTACTGCCATCAGCTCCAGTAATTATAGGACCGAAGGATGGGAGATACAGTTAATATATCTAGAGGACACCTAATTGGCTTACAATGTTAATTTAGGACTGGGAGATCTCAGTTCAGATCAGCACTCAGCATCAAACCCCAGATGACTTTGGGTTACTAATCAGTATCTTTAATCTTACTTACATACTTGTTAGGAGAGTAAAATGCGGAGGGAATAATCATGAATACAAAAATAAAGGTAGGATTTTAATGTAAATGATAAACCATATCTTTACGGGTGTTTAGATCTATCCACAAAAATATTTACATCGCTTAAAAGATAACAATATATTCTGTCCAATATCACAACAATCCTGTGATAATAAATTTCACCCTGTCTAAAAGAATATTTTACGAGCTCTGCAATTGTCCCAAGAGAAAAGGAGAAGCTCTTAACTTTTTATGACCTTTTTGCTAGCAGTTCTGACTCCATTCTTGAAAAAAAAAGTGAAGAAACCACAGAATTTTTTTAACCAACGGTGGAGGAAGTATTTACGACACATTTTTCCCTTTCTCAGAACTTTATGTGTGCAGAGAAGCACGTATTCGAATGGTCACACCGTGCCGTTAATTATTATGATAAAACATGTAGCAGATCCATTGGGCACACTGGGGTTACAAGGCCAACTGCAGGCCACTGCAGAATCTGTCATAGCAGGGCTTCACCAAATTTCTCTCAGAATAAAATTTGGATAAAATTACTGTCAGAGTTAGTTCTTATAAAAGAACTAACTGTTTGGGTTAATTCTTATAAAAGTATTTACTATGGATTTGGGAAATTGTTTTTTTCCTCCTGAAATACAGAGCTACGTAATTTTTTGAAAAAGAAATGGAGAGAGACACTGCCATTTGGCCAGACTCAAAACTCTTTGTTGCATTGCGGGTTGGTTTCTGCATCTAACATGCCCTCGCCAGTGCTGCAAAGCAGTGACCAACATCTCCAAAAAATACTGACCTGTAATTTATATTCTGAATTTTTGAGTCAAACAAATGGTTGTTGAATTCAGGACTATCTGTACAATTAATTGGGGCTTGCCAAATCCTATTGTTACAGGCTCTTTAAAAAGTCCCAAAGGGTAATTTTCCATTTTAAATAAAGTAAATATTGGGTTATTGGCAACTGCTTATAGAAATGGAAGTAAAGAAAGGATGTTTAAAGTTTCTCTATACCATTTTCCTTATTGTTATCATCCCCACAGTTGAAATTTATTTGGGGAAGTGGGATTCAGGAATGATGTAGGCATTTTAAGGAAGAAACAACAGTGATAAAGGCAATCAGGGTGTGAGATCGGCAGAGGATTTACTTAATTTAATCAATAAAAACTCTATTTAGTTAACAAAGAAAAAAAAGGGAATTTACTATGGATTTCCCAGAGGAACATATAGATTTTTCTTTATATTTATATTATTACAATGTGACACCTAATTAATGATTATAATCCTGCATCTTTTAGTATTATTATTATTATTGCCTTATTTCTTGCTTGGAGAATTTCAAATGCACTTCTGGACTTAGCATCCTCTCTATGTGTGAAAAATAAACAGAGTCACACAATTCTTATAATCTTCAGGGAGGCTAGGATTCATTCCTTGCCTCAGAAGCTGAAAAATTGATGGTTAACAATGCATACTTACTTACTTTTCACCATACTCCTTTTTCAACGGCCAAAGGAATGGTTTATTTATATTTATATTATTTATTTATCATATATAGGAATTACCCATCTCCCTCATAGAGCAACTCTGCACAGTATCTTTCCTATAGCGTCCAATTATCTGTGTCCTGCATCACCACCACTATCACTACCTCCTGCTCCACCTCCTTTTTTTTGGGGGGGGAGGCACATTCCTCTTGAAATGGGGGGTGAGCAGTGGTGGGTTTCCAATATTCTTACGACCGATTCACTGTGCACGCTCGCTTCGTGCGCGCCTTCGGTGCATGCGCTTTGCTTGCTCATGCGCCTTCTGTGCATGCATCCGGCCTCGAAAATGTGCCTAAATAGGACGGAATAGAGCCGGGGCAGGGGGGCAGGCCCACCCGTGATTTCTGCTATAGGTTCACCCGGACTGGTACGAACTCGCTGAATACCACCCTGGGGATGGGATATCTCCAGGTTTGGTTTCAATTGGAGTTGACAAAACAACTTCTTCTTCTTCTTCTTCTTCTTCTTCTTCTTCTTCTTCTTCTTCTTCTTCTTCTTCTTCTTCTTCTTCTTCTTCTTCTTCTTCTTCTTCTTCTTCTCCTCCTCCTCCTCCTCCTCCTCCTTCTCCTCCTCTTCCTCCTCCTCCTCCTCCTCCTCCTCACTGTATCCTTTTCAGGTAAATATTTCTCCAATACTGAGATGGATTTACATTTGCAGCCTTCCCACTGCAGTCACTCCAAGTGCGAAAACAGACCAATGTTCTACGTATAGAGGAAGTGGTTTCAACATACATTCTTTTCAGTGGGGGAAAAAAGGCACTGGAATGTAGGGAACATGTTTTAAAACAACATCTATTGCCTTCCTTATACGACTGCACCATGAGCACCCCAATACATTTGTACGATACTTGCTGATCTTGGAATGTTGCTTTAATTATCAAGATAGTACCTGAGTTAGTAGTACTAAAGTACATTAATATACCAGTAGTCAGGAGGCCCATATAAATTTAGCTTGTTTACGCTTTTAAAAAGTAACTGGAGAATCTCTCTCATACATAAGTTACCTGATTTAGACATGGAATTTTAATGAAAAAAGAAAAAAGAAACCTAAGGTACCCAATAATGATATGAAACAACCTTTATTTTTAGTAAGTTTTGACTTCAATATGCTATCTAAGAGGTTTACCTAGATTTCATTGGCGAGGTAGGAGTATCTCACAGCAAAGTGTTTATATGCTATGCTATACATCTAACAGTATTCAGTTCAATTCCTAAAAAATGAACAATGGGGTGGGGAATAGCACTGAACAATAACATATTTAAAAAGATACTTCAATCTTAACACAATCAAAAGTGATTTATAGCAAATTTCTATCTCTTTTCTCAAATTTAAGTGCCATTGCTGGGAGCTGTTCTTCAAGTTGCTACTATAAATTCAAAAGGACAGCAAGCTCCTTTAAAGACAAGGAAATATACTTACTGTGCTACAGTTGCTCAGATTCCAAATTGACACAATTTACATAAAAGACATGAGTTATTAATTGTAGAGCTTTCTTATTAAATGCTGATACTTTTTATGTTTGGAATATACTACTGTATTATACATAAGAACTGCTATTTAATCAAAGTGTTTTGAGATATGCCTGTCACATGCTGGACATTAGTTTAAGCAACATTTAGAATAACAGGATCCTGTAATATAAGCAGGACAGATAATCTAAAAGGTATTTGAAAAGTAACGCTGTTAAAGAAATAGTCTTTCTAAATATTTCAGCCTTGTGGCTCGATGTACAATAAAAACAAGATTTACCTTTAACAGATTTTAGACTAAAAATTATGGAACTACAGTGCTACAGCAAAATCTATAGAGAAGGTGGTAGAACTTTACAGCTGTACTCCCAGGTATACTGTAAATTGTGTAGTTAAGAAAATGAGTATGTAATTTGTTCCACATTAGGTTTTAATTTGAATAAAGATTTGCACTCCAGCTATTCAATAATCAAAGCACTTTGATTATTCCTTTAGCTACAACAGGTGGGCTGTTGTTGTTTATATTGCTTAGGTGCTCTGTAATCAGTGTTGACTCCTAGTGACTACCTGGGTAAGTCCCTGCAATTTTCTTGGCAAGATTTCAGAAGTGCTTTGCAGATGCCTCCTTCCCAGGATGAGAGAGAGTGACTGGTCCAAAATCACCTAGCTGGCTTTATGTTTAAGGTGGGAGTAGAACTCATGGTCTCTTGGGTTCTAGCCTGGTGCTTGTACCAAAGTAGCTTTCATATATAACGGTGCTTTTAACTTCCATAGCTTCTGAAGATGGGCAGGAATGTGCAAAGAAGAGGAAACAACCGTAGTTCCTCCTTTTTGTTTCTGGTTCACAAACCATGGATATCATAGAAAAGGGGATTGGGCCCCTAATGCAGCTATCCAGAAAGTGCAATTTATACTCATTAACTTCCTGGGCAGTGAAGAATGCTTGGAAATGAAAAACAATAGCCCCTTGTGTTAGCTACTTTTTTCCCCTCCAATTGAATGGTGTGTTGGTGAAGACTAATTCTCCACATTCCAAGAGTGAGCAATCAAAAGCAATAGTTTCCTCTTTCTAAGGAAAGGGCAGCTCCATCTCACTAGCTTCTCCTATATGATTAAGGGAGAGATTATACAAATAGATAGAATAATCCAGACAGGAAACAAGTGATCAGTTGATGTAATCAGAGGTGATGTGATCAGAGGCCATCACTTGAGTCTTAAGCCTGCCCTTGAACCTCAAGGCCAAACATTCATTGCAGGAATCATAGGAACCAGCTTTCCTTTGTTTTGGCTATTCTCCATATTCTACTCCCCATCTTTTATCCTTTTACTTAGACTAACTAAAATAACATCTTAAAGTATGACTATTTCCATAGAAAATTATGACAACAGACAGGGATATTAAAAGTCCTACCCCTTGCAGGCATGCTTCCAACACTGGGATCCAAACTAAAGCTTCTGCAGAACTTGGCCGTCCAGCCTCTGCTTAAAGATATCCAGTTGATTTAAGTTCCATAAAAGCAGATTCATCTGGTTTATCTGGCTTCCTGCAAGCTAATTTAATTACTCTGTCTCCTGACTTCTGGGACGACAGAAAGCAGTTCTTCGCCTTCTTTGGTCTGCTATATTTTCTGCAATGCTATCAATGAGGAAGACTCTTTAGGAAATACTTTTGTACCTCTCTTGTACCCACATCAATGATTGGAAATAGTTATTTATGCTATTAGTCCAGTGCAAAAATTAAAATTAAGGTATCCCAATAAATGGTTGTTTTGCCTCTGCCTGAACATCCAAAAGGTAATATATTTGGACCCAGGTTGTTGGGGGGGCAATATGCTGACTCTGTAAACCACTTAGAGAGGGCTGTAAAGCAACGTGAAGCGGTATATAAGTATAAGTGCTATTGCTATTGCTATTAATTTTTAAAAAGCAAAATGGCATAAGAGTGAGGTCTGCTGTTGAGGCTCATTTCAAAACTGGCATTTGTAAGTTTCACCAACTATTATTAGACAAAGAAATAACTTATTTTCTGAAGTACATGTATTAGCCCGTTCTTTGTTCTTGAACACTAGATAAATGCTAAAGATACTTAAAAAGCTAGCAAATAAATATGGGCTCACCAGGAAACCAGAACCAACCCCTGAGCACCCAGAGCACCTTCAAGCTTCACATTCACAAAACCATCTCCATGTATTTTCAAGTTCATTGTTAAGCAGACAGCTGAACCAGCACTTAGGAATTGTACACAATGGATATTCATTAGGGCTTAAAACATCCTAATTGAGCCGCCTTAGCATAAAGTGTTGAAAGTGGCAGTGACCTTTGGATCAAAAAAAAAATCTTGCTAAAAGATCAAGCCAAGATAACTTGGATGAAAAAGAATAGACTGCTGATGTCTGAAATAATTCTGAGGTTGAACTTGACATTTAATTCAGAGTGGTGTGCAGTCAGGTTTCTGAAAATGAGTATGAAGAATATGATAGAGTTAGGTTCAGAAGGAACTGCTGATACACTATCAGAACCAGAACCAGAGTTAGTATTAAGATCTCAAAGATCTAATACCGGAATCCCACCTGCTTTTAATCCCGTTTTCCCAGTTCAATTTTTAATGCTTGCCAATATTTCCAAAAGAAACTCCAAGCTGTATTTTTTTGGCTAGGTGAACTCAATGGCATGCGTACTTGCTCTGATCTGGATACAGGGACTGACTGGGAGTGTACAAACTAAACTTGGTGGTTTTGTGTGTGTGTGTCTTCAATATAGTGTTGACTCCTGATGACTGCCTGGACAAGTCTCTGTAGTTTTTCAAGTTTTTCCAAACTGGTTTGCCATTGTCTGCTTCCTAGGGCTGAGATGGAATGACTGGTCCAAGATCACCCAGCTAGTTTCACCCTAAACCAGGACTAGAACTCAGTCTTCCTATTTCTAGCTTGCTGTTTTAAACCATTACACCAAACCTGATCTCTCAAACTGGGCACCATCCACAGGAATTTATCTATCCTGGTAAACTAGACTGTAATAGAACCCAGTTATGGGAATATGCACGCTCCTATTATCTCCTAAGGCCTTCCTGGGACTGCAAATTCTTGGTTTCAGCAGTTTTCTTCAAGAGGGGATTATGAAAAATATTTACTGCCTGAAATGTTTGCGCCCGCTCTAGTCCAGGCATTATTGCTCCATCCACCAAGCAGATGGAACTACTCGCGGGCAGCCACCATTTTCACGATCTCCGGCTTGGGACAAAATGAAAGAAGTGAGGGTCTGGGGGAATATATATATATATATATTTCGGAGAGAGACCGGGGCCATCCAGGTGAACGGAAAAAGATAGCTCCAGCGCGTTTTCCAGTTTTTTTTGGGGGGGTGTCTCACGTCGGCCGTTCCCAACTAGAGAGGGCACGTACCAATCCCAGACTCCCTCCTCTCCCTTGCACGTCCAGCACTGCCCGGGAGTTTTTCGTGCGCTTCGTTGGATCTCGCGTGTTCCCAGCCCGTGTCCCCGAGGGATGGCGGGGGAGGAGGAGGCGGCACGAGAAGGAGGCGGGATCGAGGGAGGCGGGGGGCGGGAGGGCAATGTGCCGCTCGCTCCCATTGGTACGTGTGCACGCTCCCGAGCGGCTTGTCCTCTGGTATCCGGTAGTGTGCGGCGAACATGGCATTTCCCGCACGGGGCCGGCTCGGGCAGGGCCACACGCAACAGCAGCGGCATGCCGTCGCCCTAGTAAGGCGATGCCGGCCGCCAGGCGGATCTGACTTGCCTGCAGATGGCCTCGGGCAGGGAAGCAGCCGTGCGGCCTCCGACCGAACTCAGTGGCGACTCAGTAGAAAGCATGAGGAAGATTTTCATCGGTCACCCCGAAAGCAGCGAGGATGGGGACCGAGCCGGGCGAAAGGAGCAGCCGGACGGGCCGGCGAGGGGCTCCCTGGGAGCTCTCCTCTCCCCCGGCAACTCGGGCGAAGTGCGAGTGGTCGAGGGCGCCTTGCCCTCCGGCCCTTCGCCGCCTAAGCGGGCGCCGGTCCGAGAGCACCGCCGAGATGCTCAGAGGCTAGTCTTACACTATATAGTGCCTTGCATGAACGCCTATGGCTTGTGCGTTGTAGACCATTTCCTGGGATCCCGGATAGCCGAGAAAATCTTCCAAGAAGTCCTGGCTTTGCACCTGAGTGACAAATTCCAGGACGGAGCCCTGGCGAGTCAGAAACTGGGCAGCAACAAAGCCATCCGCGGGGACAAGATCTTGTGGGTAGAGGGCAGTGAACCAGGATGTGAGAACATAGGCTACCTCCTGAAAAAAATGGATAAGCTCATCATGTACGCAGATGGGAAGCTGGGGCATTACAAAATTAGAGGAAGACACAAGGTTAGTAGTTTCAGTATCCAGGACTTTGTTCTTCACTTACTACCAACAACTTTCCCAAAGTTTCTAATCTCGCTGTCACTTGGGAGTCTGAACTCTTAGCTGTGCCGTTCTGGTCACTCTTGTATGTTTGTTTGTCTTGGCATTATTTTTCTCTTTTAAATACCCTAATCCGTTCGTTTAGTAAAATACAAGTTTAAGGGTCGAATTCCCACAAGATAATACGAGTTATACGTGATTGATTTCCGAACCAGACAAGAAGGGGGTATTATCGCAACATCAAGAGCAATTTTCTCTCTTTTTCTTTCATTTCACTTTTCCGGAAACATGAAAATACACTTCATCGGAAGTACATCTCGAAGATTTTTATTCAAAAGTTTTCTTCTTGTTGATTTTTTATATTGTTACGCAGCAAGAATCGGGAGGGGTGTTTTGATTTTTTTTTTAGATGGCATATATGAGATGCGGTATCCATTCGGTTAAAATCGTAGGAGCCTTTTGGATGCAGCCTCTGCAACGAGGGCACTTAAAACGTTAAAATACGACTAACGTCGCTTATAAAATAATTGTTGTGAGCAGAAAGTCAGGTGTGGGGGGGAAAAAAGGGGAAGACGCCTTCCGGGGCAAAAATGCTGAGCGCTTGTAAACTCAACCCCTTTCGGTTAGGTTCATTTGCCAGAAGAAACTCCCCTGTCACTTGAGCGCTTACACCCTTTCCCTCCCGTTTGTTTACATTGGCCTGTAGTATGTGACCCGCGTACATGCTGGGGTAGAATTCCTCAATGGCGGAGGCCACGCCCCCCTCGGAGTGTGGTCTTCAGGCCTGGCAAGCCCCAAGCCACGCCCCCTACAGCCACGCGGCTCTTCGACTCCCCTCTCCCCCCCCCCACGCGGCAATTCCAGCCGTGAATTGGGGGAGGGTGTGTGGCGCGGAGTGGGGGGGGAGGGAAGGGTGGCTGGAAGCACCGTCCGGAGCCACACCTCGTCTCTTCGTTGATTGGCTGCGTCCACGCTCCCTTTGGTTGATGTGTGGGCGCGCGCGGCAGAGATTGTTTCTGGGCCGGGGCTCCACCCACGTGCCGCTGGCTGTAGAAGTTGGGAACACATTCTGCACGTAGCAGACGTATTAAATCAGAGAGGGGGCCCATCTGCTTGCCTTGGTAATTAAATTGGAAAGGAGTTTGCCGGACGTGGCTCCCCAAAAGGGGGAGTGATCCTATCAGCCAAAAGAAAAAAAAAGGGGGGGGGTCGTTCACTTTTCTCACTGATCTACACCAATAGCAAAGAACTTCAGCAATTGTCTGTCAACCAAGGTGTTACCCTTAACAGTAGGTGGAAGGCAGCCCCGAGGGTGGGGGGAGTGGTGGTAATTTTCATTCCATTCTCCAGCCTTGCTTGGGTCGCCAGGAGTGGCGAGGAGCGGAGACGGTGACCACTGGCTGCACGGAAGACCGAGTATTACTTCAGCAAAACTTTTTGAGCGCCCCGCTTCGTTGCTTCCCTGACACAGATTGCGGTTCTCCATCCCGACATCTTCAAGGGTTAGATATCCTTTAAGCGAGCGGCCGATTCGTTTTGTTAAAAATAACCGATACCCGAGCAGCCTCTGGGACCAATCCAATACTCGATTGCTCTTTCGGACATTATTTAGAGGTGAGAAATCAATCGCGTTACTGAAATGCTATTGGGCGATATTATGAGATTGGATTTAGAGAAAATCGCCCTGGACTATATTGTACCTTGTTTGCGTGATATTGGCTTTTGCTACTTGGACAATTTCTTGGGCGAGATAATAGGGGACTGCGTTTTGGAATGTGTGAAACAGATGCATTATAGAGGGGAGTTGCAGGACGGTCAACTGGCCGGCCAGCGCCAGGGCATCTCCAAGAGACACTTGCGAGGAGACCAGATAAAATGGATCGCAGGCACCGAGGAAGGATGCGAGGCCATCAACTTTCTCTTGTCGCTGGTAGATAGGCTGGTGATGTTTTGTGGCAGTAGATTGGGTAAATACTATGTCAAGGAAAGGTCCAAGGTAAGAGCTTTAAAAATAAGATGTTGGATGTTTGACTTACTGGTTTTATTTCATTCATTCCACTATTGTCCCTGGAATTAATTGGTGATCTTAAAGTGCCACATTTCAGTCTTTCTCTCATTTTTTAAAAATCTTGAACTTTTTTTTTTAAATTTGATTTATATGCTGCACTTCTCCGGAGACTCAGGGCGGCTTACAATGTGCTAAGCAATAGCCTTTATCCTTTTGTATATTTATACAAAGTCAGCTTATTGCCCCCACAACTGGGTCCTCAATTTACCTACCTTAGAAAGGATGGAAGGCTTGAGCCTGGTGAGATTCGAACCTGCAGTAATTGCAGGCAGCTGGTCTTAATAACAGGGTGCTTTAGACCACTGTACTACCAACTTAACTATCATATGAATAAGATCCATTGTGATGTCGAAGTCAGTTTAACAACTTTGTATATTTAAGTACTGCATAAGCTAATGAATGAATGTACAATTTGTGAAGTTAAGTTTAGTAAGATTGTATTAATCTGAATGACAAATCTGCCTATATGCAGAGTATTTCTTTTGTTTGGGATTTTTAAAAGTAGTTCTTGAACAACAATGGTAATACCAGCCCTCTAATAAAACTGTAAAAGTTTTCTAGTGCTGCTTTAGACAACACCCTTACTTTGTTAAAGTTTGCAAAAGTCTGCTTCAACTAAACTTGAGTTTGCTCATTGTGCTCAGATATCAAGTGTTTATCAAGCTACTTTAGCTTGTCTTGAGGGATTAACTTTATTACCTTTCTAATTTATGCATATATATTCCAATAGAGTCCATTGGACAACTGAATACATAAACAAAATCCATAGTAATTAATAAATTAATTGATACTGCAGAATGTTTGTGCACAAGAGTTAATTCTTTCTGATGTTTGAAGTTTGCTTTAATGTAACTCTTATACCACTTCAAATTTTTATTAACCTGAACCAATGAGTGTTTACACAGAATAAATACCACTTAGTAAATGTGTGTAGGGTTACTGACATAGAACACTCAAGAGGTGCTTAGAAAGGTTAATAATAATTTATTAAATTTATTACAATGATCACACTGGTGTAACAGAAAGGCCTGCCGTAGTAGTCATACTAGTATTTTCCCCCTTGTATCAAACTTTATTCATAAAGAATTTTTCAAAGCAAAGAAGTAGAAAAGTGAATTGTGTTACTTAAATGCTTGAACAAAATGCTATTCAAAAGCCTGTCTGTCTCTTTCTGCTAGTGACTGAATGAACCAGAATTTCTAAAGCTCTTTTTCTGTTAGTGTTTTAGTATACATAATATAAAATGTAACTTTTCTCAAGCTTCATTATTTAGGGTCACAGGTGGAACTCTTGATCAGAATTTTATCTAGCCTTTTTTTTCCTTCTTCTTGACAATTAACGTTCCAAAGCGACAGGTGTAAGCACACTTATTGTGAACTAGATCCCATTGAATTCAGTATGAAAGGTGCTTAGAAGTATTGTGGACAGTATGTGCCTGGTTACCCAACCTATTATTTACAGTGTGAAGGTTTCCTAACCAGCCAACCAACAACAACAATAAAAAGTCTGCTTGCATACAGTTGATTCCCGCAGGGAACCTTGAGAAAACTACTTGCCTTGAAAAAATGGTTGACTGAATGTCTGGAAAGCCAAGTTCTTGTCATTTGGTTTTCAGTTTAATTGATTTGGTTATTTGCAACAATTCACCCATCTGTCACAACACTTTGCTGATGAGATATTTCAGTAAATCTCCATTATTTTAAAAGGTGCTGTGTCATGCACACACACACACACACACATATACATATCCTCCTCAGATCACAGTGTTTAAATTGGTGAAACATGGATAAATATAATAATTCCAAATCCATTCTAAACATCTGGCTGGCTGTGGGACAAACCAGTAAAAATAATATATTAAACTTGTAGACTGCCCAAATGACAACGTGCAAATAATTAAAAATGTAAAAAGCTTATCCTCCTGCCATAATATTATAATACCTAATACAGAAAAGACCCTCAATTTCATGTTCCTCCAAACACTTTCAAAATTAAATATAGCTGTCATATAGCTGATCTTTGCCTTGTAGGAACTAAACTTTAATGTTCCATGATAGTAAATTCAAACTTCATCTATCCAATTGACCTAATTATAGCCTAAGGACAGTGCAGAGCCTATCATGCTGACCGGCCCTAAAAATGGAAGGGAAGAGAATGCCATCCATGATGTAAATAATGCACATTACCATAGGGTGTTCCTGATTTCCTTAGCATGTTGAAGAAATGGCCTAGTCATATCCTCTGGTCACAGTGGTGCAGTTTCTATCATCTAGTGCCTTCTTGTGTTGGAATGACAACTAGAAGTCTCAGACAGGATGAAAAAATATTAAATAGAATCTCAACTATAAAATATCCGGGGGTTTGACTTTATTTTAATCCAAGAACATTTGAAAGACATATCTAAGTTTTGCTTAAAGCTATTCCCCAGGGATTGGAATTTTAAGAAGAATCAAATGTACATTGCAACCAAAGGTTTTATATTTATATTATTTTATAATTAATAAACTAAATTATTTAAAATAAAATAATTATTTTAAATCAGCTATGATCTTGGGAACAAGTGTCTTTGTATGCGGTAAGATTTAGTTCTGTCTAGGTACGCCTGACATTACATAGTTATAAAACCAACCTGGAGTGTTTACATAAAACCAGTACTAGCAAGTAGTAATTACAATAATGTTTTCCAGTTCAAAAAACCAAGTATAAGCATGTATAATATCTGTTACTAAGAAGCATAGTTGAAAGCATAAGCGTCACATTGTTCTTAGTCTTAAACAGACTAAGAAAACATTTTATACAGGCACAGAAGTCAACATTTGCTATTAAAGTAACTAATTAAAAACAAAATAATTGTGTCCTGATTGCCTAATCTTAAATTTATAATTTATCAATTTTACATACTGCTATACACTAGCTTAAAAAATGCTGGGCAGGTATATTTTATTTCTTTATTGCATTTATATCCCATCATAATCAAAAGTGAAAGTTGGTGGATCAGATGCTTTTGGTTAGTTCTCCCTTAGCATTAACTGAAATAATGTTGGCATATTAACAAATCCTAGGAGAACATTAAGGCCTGCTTGCATGAGTTTCTAAAGAAATTTAATTCTATTTTAGAAAGTTAGAAAGAAAGAAAACAATGTTTTCAAAACAATGCTTGGAATGTACAAGGGTGCAAATGCAGCACCTTTTTACTTCTCATCTAAAGAATTGCCAAATTCTAATGTCTCACATAATAGTTAATAGTTTATCTTGCATTGATATAATTCCACTTCTTTTGCCAGGTCAGAGGAAAAGTACAGTAGCCCTCAACTTATGACCACAATTGAGCCCATATTTCAGTTGCTAAGTGAGACAGTTTTGCCCCATTTTACGACCTTTCTTGCCAGTTGTTAAATAAATCCCTGCAGTTAAGTTAGTAACATGGTTGTTAAATGAATCTGGCTTCCCCATTGACTGTATTTGTCAGAAAGTTGCAAAAGGTGATCCTGAGACTCATAAATATGAATCATTTACCAAGCATCCAAATTTCGATCATGTGGCCATAGGATGCTGCCACAGTCGTATGTGAAAAATGGTCATAAGTCACTTTTTTCAGTACCGTTGTAACTTTGAACATTACTAAACAAATGGTTGTAAATTGAGGACCACCTGTAGTAAGTATAGGTAAGGTCTAATGTGAGCAAGATTTTAAGACAACTAAATTGCACTGAATCAAATGAATGTAAGATTGTCATAATTCTCATCTCAACTTCAGTATATCAATTTGCGGAAACCTTGTTTTGGATCCAACTCATAATGACTGTTTCTCCCCATTGGTAGCTATGTGTATCTTGAAGAATCACTGTAACTCTTAAATCCCAAAGATCTGTAAGCTTCAGAAGTGTGAATGTGTTTCTCTTCTGGGCTTAAAATTTAACAGCAATGTGAACAAGATTCAGTATTGGACGGCTGAAGACTTAACACCTTTGAAACTACTGTTGTTTATTATAAGTCCCAAAAGGGTTTCATATTTGGAAAGCAGCATTGCAAGTAGTTTACAGTAGATGATCCTAGAAAAATATTCACAGTTTGTCTTTCTTTTTCTAACTAAGGACACGTGTTATTGCCCCGTGTTCATCAAACTGGACCAAAATTACTAGAATTGTAAATAGAACACAAAAATCATTTTATAATATCAGATGAATTCAGCTTTGGCAGAGATCCCGGAGCAGTTGCTGTGGCTTTGTATCAAAACTAATGTTTATATTGTATTTGTCAAGCAAGATTAGTTGATATTATTTTCAGATATAGGTTTTTGAGTGGTTTTATTTCTTCTTGTTTTGCCTTTTTCCCCCCCAAAAAACAAGGTGTTATAATTTTCCAGTTTGATGTACTTTTGTTTTCCTGCTTCTATGTTGTTGTTTTTTTATGGAAAACATGCTTTTCACATTATCTTTCTAACAGCATTTTTAAAAAGTGAAATACAGCATAGATGATTTATTTAGTTCATTGTGTCTGTGTATCATGCATTGTCCGTATATTGCCAGTGGTTATAGTTTAAATATCACAGTGCTATTATATTTAAAATTAGGGCATCAGTTTTATCACAGGGAGATATTCAAAAGAAATAGATTATGAAAAATATTCTCTCATCTTAATCAACAATCTAATTTAACTTGATTTAAGCAGTGTGAACAAGGAGACCTAGCTCTAGAATTCTGTGGAAAAATAAGAACGCTGTTTTGAAAATGCTTGCATTCAGCTGTGTGGCAAAAGCAACATCCCATTCTGTTAAAAACTTCATGCAAAAGTTAGATATTTAATTTGGATTCAGGAAGATCTATATAATGGTATAATTTTTCAACTGCTCTTTGTTATATTTTGGTCATAATGTTCTTGCGAAAGGCAGAGTTTAAAATGTAATGTTACTGTAGAGTGACATTTGCTATGGAAATTATTGATCAAATAGATGGCAGCCGTGGTGGGTTCCTCCTAGATCGGCCCAGTTCTGCCGAGCCAGTAACGGTGACGATATGATGTCACCGAACCGGTTCTGCCCCCGCCCTGCATTATTCTTGCCTTTTATTTGGCCTCACCCCCAATCTATTGCTGCCTCCTGAGTCCCAGCTGATCGGCTAGAAGGAAAAAAACTGTTTAAACTCTTGCTGCAGGGCTTCAAAGGGCCACCCTACAGCTGATCAGTGTTAAAAGGCAGTGTGGTGGTAGACCGGTGCCTCCAAAAACAAATGAGTAGACCGGTGCCTGCAAAAATAAATGGGTAGACTGGTGCCTCCAAAAATAAATGGATAGACCAGTGCCTCCCAAAACAAATGGATAGACTGGTTCCTGCAAAAACAAATGGGTAGACCGGTGCCTCCAAAAACAAATGAGTAGACCGGTACAGCTCTGCAAGCAGTTAAAAGTCTGGTAGACCAGTACCTCTGCTAAATCCTAAAGAATAGTCACATGACCATCAAGCCACACCCACAAAATAAGCCATGCCCACAGAACCGGTAGTAAAAAATTTTAGAACCCACCCCTGATGGGCAGTCTATATAGAAGTCTTGACCTGAGCACACATTTCTGAGAGGGTGAATAGAAGAATCTCTTATGAAGACTAATAATCCAGTTTTGTGGATATCATTTGAGGAGAACTAATTGTCTAACAGGCCCCACATTCTACATGTTTCTGCTCCATAAATGATTCTTTATCTGTCATGCCACTTTAAATGCCCTATGGTTTTATCTTGACTCTTGGTATACTAGGCCTTTTATTTTGTTTTCTTGGAATCAAAATATAGCAGCAGATTAGTTTTAATCAGATTGTAAATCAGTATTGCCACTGGTTATTACTCTGCCCTTATTCCTATAAAATAGAGCCAACGTTTTTGACTCTGTAAGCAACCTTTCCTGTGAATTCAGTAGAAGCAAATTAACCTACTGTAGAGACAAAAACAGTGACATTTATCGTCAAATACTTTTAGAAGAAAAGGAGGAAATAGTTAGGAAACATTAAAAGAACTTTGAAATATGTTTTTGAAATTTTGATGAACCATTCTTAATTTTTATATTTTATATTTATTTTACTGCATTCTTCTGAGCCTTAAATTCTGTAACCCAAACAAAGTATTTTATGGTTTAGTGTTGTATGAACCATGGTGCATAGAATAATCCTTATTTGTCTTCTGGTGTCTGACACTCCAGCGCCTAGAATTCCTCATTAATGTACTGTACTATTGCTATCAGGGAACTCTGGGAAATATAGTCCCGAAGCATCTGGAGGACATGGACTTCTAACATATATATTGTTAACAATATATATATATAGAAATGGCTTACTGATTTCACTCAGGAAATTAATAATGTAATTAACAGTTTAAAATGTATTAATTCTCAAAAGTTAACCAATTAGTTTGGAAATAACCCTACGCATATGCGATTAGTGTATTTAAACGGAATATTATTTGGTATTACAAAGCGGAAGAAAACTGCCCAGTCTTCAAAATATTTTCTAGCAGTTGTGATTTTTTAAAATTTTACATTATCAATAATAAAATGTTATAACATGGAGTGTTTATGTAGCGTTCTCCTCCATAAGACTCTGTATCACTCCAGATTTTCCCTGGATAGATTTGAAGTTTTCCTTCTCCAATTTTTGGGTTTCCAGTGATTTTTTGCACCTTGATAGAAATGGGTTCATCTCGTATGGCATCTTTTTCATACTGTGCTTATCTCTTATCTTTTGTCTTTGCAATGCTTAGATGTTTGCTTCCCAGATAGGTGTTTGCTTCCTGTCTCTGATTAGTCTGTCTGCCATCTTCAGCATACAGAATTTGCATCCAGTACCTTTTGGCTCATGAGGATGTCTGCATTAAAATAAAAAAAATAAAGATTATTTGGAAAAAGTACTACTGTATTCAGAAGAACTTACATCCAACTAAATATGCGTAAGATTAGAGTCATTTTTGACACAATGGATTCATGAAAAGGATCCATATAATTAGGTTTACAGTATTTACATTAAACTGGAATGAAATGGATGAAATTCTGTCTGGGCGTCATTTCCTTCTGAAGTAATTTCTCTCCATTCCATAAAGGAAACTATGTAGGATATACCATAGTTGAAGTGTAGTCATATTGAGCATAGTGAACGTTTCATAATAACCCACATTTTGCTTAACTATGGTTACTGGATAAATTGTTAGGCATGCATAATATGCAAAAAGAAGCAAATGATACAGACATAACCAAGCATGGTTTGTGTTCATATAACGTATTTCTTTAAGTCTTAAAATTCTCCAAACCCAGACAAATCATTTTACGGTTTAATTTTGTGTGAACCAGGAGAGTCTTTTCTTGCCCAATGCCTTGTGGTGCCTGATGCTCTGGTGCCTAGAATTCCTCATCAATGTGCTGCACGCTTACTGCCTGGGAATTCTGGGAGTTACAGTCTCCATACATCTGGAGAATATTAGGGTAGATGGACATTGGTTCTCTAAGTATGGGATAATCTACTTCTGTTTACATGTTTTATTATAATTCTTTTCACCCCCAGAAATGCTTTCAAAATGAATAATGCATGAAAAATATCCCTAATGAATGGAAAGACATGGATGTTCATTATGCTGATTGATGTGAACAAGTGTATCTGCTGAAAGGCAAACCTGTTTGGTTGGAAAAGGAATTCCAGGTGTCTAATTGAGTTTACAAATTTCGTTGGTATCTTTATTTCCTTCTTGAATCAGCTGCTTCAGTAAATGTCATCCTTCTTTCATAAGCTTATGGGCATAAGTAAATGAAAAAATCTGGAATGTGCTAAGGGGAAACAGTTTATGCAGAGATCTTTCATCTTAGGTCAGACAGCAGTTAATTGTGTCTTAGTGGCAAGTGAAAATTAATAGTTCTGTTGTTTTTACATTCTGGTTGTTTTAGGCATGTGTTATATCCTGAATAAAAGATGGAATAACTTTCCATCTCTTTACATAGATGTCACTGTGTATTTTTTTCCCTACCACATGTCTTTGTTGGACATCTTAATAAAATGTGAACTGTTCTGCCTGTGATATTTGGGTGGTGAAAATAGTTAGCTGACTATCATTTGGTTACAATCTAGCAAGTAATCCCTGGTTTTCATGAATTTGAGATTTCAATTTACAATCCAAGATAACCATACAGTTAAATAGTATATGAAAAAATTATCCCAGCATAGGTTTCATAGGTTTCATATGAGATGTTCATCTTGAAGTCACTGAGCATATGTGGCAGACGTACTAGCGATTGAGTAGTTTTCTGTCATCTCATTTTTATGTGGGGGTTTGTATGAAATGAAAGATTTTCTGAATATGGTAAACATAAAACAACTAAAAAGCTATTTTATTGCATGCTGTCTATGCTACGTAAATATAGTAAAATAAAAATCTATTCGTTCTTTACTTTTATATTTTTGGGATAAAACAATAAATTTTAATATAAAGCTTCTAGGCCTGACACTAAGGAAAGTCACTGTCTTTTTCATAATAGCATAATAGCAATAGCACTTAGACTTACATACCGCTTCACAGTGCTTTACAGCTCTCTCTGAGTGGTTTACATACAGTCAGCATATTGCCCCCAAAAATCTGGGTCCACATTTTACCGATCTCAGAAGGATGGAAGGCTGAGTCAACCTTGCAGTGGACAGAGTTCTCCTGCAATACTGCCTTCTAACGACTGCACCAGTGCACCAATATGGCTTTTGTATGATAATCATAAGATCATAATAATTTTTAAGTCAATGCTGAAAATTAAAAGAAAAAGTCCAGTTGGACTGAATGGACATTATGCAAATTGTTTAAAAGTATGATATTTTCTTTGACTATTTACTTGAGATAGTATATAAAAATGAATATTTTGTTTTAGCCTATCTCTTTCATTGTCATAAAAATTATAGCAGAGAGGTTATCAGTAAAATACATGATAAAACCAGTAAAGCCTCATTTTACTAGATTTAATGCTGTATGAATTTATTACATTTAATATTATTTTTTAAAAAAACTCTTTAAGAAGTAAATATCTGAGGATTTGTAAAAAATATTCTGAATTGTAAATCTTGGCTTATAATATTTTATATATGTATAGCAAAATAAGACCTCCAGATACATTGGAACGGCTGTATTCTAACTGCACACATGTGTTTTCAGTTGCTCAGGAAAATATCTTCCAGGTAGACCAGGTCAAGAAACAGATTCTTCAAGAGTGGTTGAAAGTATACTTTATTGAGATAAGCTTTAGTAATGGGCTCTTGAAAGTTGTCTCTGTTTTTCTTTCTCTCCCTCTTATATCCTAGGGAGTTAAGGCAAAGCCAGTTTAAGTGTCTTTTGAATATATTTATTTCTGGGGCTGAAAACCTGCTTTTGTAACTGTTGCTGTGCAATTTCTCCAAGGTCATCTCTGAGAAACTCCACACTACCAGATTAAGGAGGCTATCATAGGAAAAGTGAGGTGCTCACCTCAATCACCTGACTGTAGGGGTTAAGGAAAGTGGCTTTGTCATTATTTAATTAGTGTTAGGGATTGACCATTATGGGAATTCTGCTTCAAGTGCCAAATCTTAGCTACTTTGTACCTTGGTTTATGGGGAGTTTGCTATTTGCTTTTCATCTTTAGAGATTGAAATGTCTTGGGTCAACCCTGTGATAACACTACAAATATGGTAGGTTGACTTTTCACATGAAAAGGCAAAGGAAAATTTGTGAAGACACCCCTCACTATGTTTAATAATCTGTGGTATTGAGGTACATTAGTCATCATCCAGTCAATCCATTGTGCTGGTGTATGTAAGCTCATTTTGTTTTTCATTTCTGAAGAATATATGTAGACTATCCCAAGTAACATAGCATGTGCTTGTTTCCCCCTCTCTGGAGCTGGAGATTAGGGCTGTGATCTTGGAGAGGGAGATTCTAAGAGCCAGCTCTTTCTAACATCTGGAAGAAATCCTAACCTCAGAAAGCCCACAAAGGGAAGGTCAGGGTTGACTCAAGTTCCAAAGAATGCTAAGCCTCCATTCCAGCCTTTTTTGTGTTTGTTTGTGTAGGACACTTATTCCATATTCTGCTGTCTGAGAGACAATCCCCATTCAGAGAGGCAGAGCAATGCTTTCTTCTATTTCATTCCTCCCTTACCAACAGCCAACCAGAAAGGGTCTGTTCTTCTTTATTTTTAATCAATCATTTACTTTGACATCAACACACTCTGCTTCAGCTTTTATAATTTTTTCCCCCTAGGCTAACCTTCCTCAGAATAGTGAGTTCCAAATAACAGCCAGCTTTTGCTGCTGCTTGTCTCCCTTACACCATTAAGGGTTATTTCTTCTCTAGTTTATAGCAATTTAAGGTTTAACTCGTGTTGCTATTTTTCCCGTTAATCTTCACTGGACCAGCATATTAACTTATGTTTCTATCTCATATAAGATATTTATTGCCAACAATCTTATCTTTATGATATTATATTAAGTATAGGCAACAGATGCTGAATTCTTGAATTTTTGGCAATCTAAATTAGAAACTTTTGCCAAAGGTCACATTCATTGCCCAGGACAGCTGTCTGTCGCCTTTGCACAAATTTCTGCCCCATCTATTTTAATAATTGAATGCAGCAATGATCTTAACTGGTTGACTGATCCAGAAAATCATGACATTTGAATTCCACATTACTTTTACCTTTTGTTTTCTCAAAAGCATCAGCATGCAGAAGTTAATGGGCAATGAGAGCAAAGTTGCTGTAGTTTAGAGATCCAAGTCGATATCCCCTTTGGAGTTGGCCATCCTTCCTTTTAGCTGTCACAGGCATTGTTCCATAATAGGTTTCGCTGAGAAAAATTACCACTTGCTTCTGTACGAGTGGGAGTAAATTCCTGCAAACCTATACAGAATCAGAGTAATAATGTGTTGCAACAAAAGTAATTTTTTGACAATAAAAACCAATTGCATTTACAGCAGTTAATACGGTCATTGAAATACTGTGGTTGTTTCACTAATTACGATGTTTAGCTACAACAGGGTGTTTGGCAGCATTAAGTTTAGATTAGGGACAATTTTATAGCCCCAAACAGAGGCTTGGTTTGGTTTTCGGGAATACTGTTTCTAGGAGGCAGTATAGATTGGGGGCTATATTGCAGAAAGCACAGCACAAAGAGACATAGAAATGCCTTGTGTTTGCTGACTGATTCTGGAAGCATATCAACAATTGTCAGATTCTTATATTACAGAGTAAGGCCTTGATGTGGTAAGCACTTCTGCCCTTGGGAAAACTTCTGCCTGTCAAAAATTGGAGCTTTTTGAAAAGTTCCCTTTAGGCTTTCAAGGAGCTATTCTGTGAAGTGAGGGCTCAAGTAACTCTGGGAAACAAGGAGAACATCTTAAACGTATGCTTTGTCCTTCTCTAAATGGTGACAGACTGTGGATAGCTCGGATGCTTTTGTGCCTTCAGTGCAATTATGAAAATCTGGTTGAAAAACAAAGTTTTTGTTTTAAAACAAAGAAGCAGTCAATACAGTACAATTACACTACAATACACCCAGTTGTTTATTTTCTGTAAAGTTTGGCCCCTATATGTAGTCAGAAGCCAGGAGGAATCATTTGTGTTATCTTATTATGTATTCACAGGAATATTTTCAACATTGAGGGTTGAATTGGTGTTTTTTTCTTTGTTTTCTTTTTCTTTTTTTTTGCTATAGTGTCACCTTGATATTTAAACAGAATGTAGGAAAGTCTTCATAGACAGTTTAATATAAAAATGCTGTGGTTGACTGCCTCTTCTAATGCATCCTGTTTTTAACCTAACGGAGGGTAACTGTAGCTTAAATATCTAAAACACAATTCTTATTGTCAGATGGTGGCAGCATCCCTCTAGGTTCCATATCCAAAGGACAAACCATATATATTTATATATCTCCATTTGAGGAAAAAAGCTGTATCTGTTGAAGAGAAAAAGAAGGTGTGGGGAGGGGGGTCATTGCTTCTTGGGTTAGGAGATTAATACTCTTGCTTTCTTCGTGTAGCAGTTTCCAGCATGATCGATGAACTAGGAAATAATCAGGGTTCCTCCATGGTAGGTTATACATCTTAAGGCATTTATTTCTCATTGATTACTTGGGTAACACCAATGAGCCATTGATATAAATCTCATTGCATTAGCAACAGACCTGACTCCCTATCTGGTCTGTCTGCTGGTCTAGAGTCTGCTTTTATAGCACAGGTTTAGTACAGTTTGTAATTGAAGTAGAAGTTGATTATTAGCTATCAATGTGCCCATCGTTATGATGTGTGTGTGTGTGTGTATGTGTGTGTGTAGTGGAAAATCTTATATAGCTCTGAGAAATGCTTTTTTCTGATCCCATTAGGAAGGGCCAAGCCACTTAATATCAGGGTGAAGATCTGAAGTGCAATACTTTAATTTTTATCCTATGAATGAATGACAATAATTCATTTACATAGAGGGAGATAAAGGGTTGTCACTGCAAGAATTGAAATGTGTAGACATTGTTCCCAGCCTGCCTATGTTTATCCTGGATTTTTTTTTCTGGGCCACAATAAATCAAAAGGGTGCCTTATGACTAAATTTGACAAAGTAGACCACGCTGTCAAACTTCACACACACTCTTTACTTCTTGGTAAGATAGAAAAATGTGGAGCAGTAGACAGCATCACCATCAGATGGATTTATAATTGGCTGACCAACCGTCTTCAACCTGTAGTCCTCAATGGAACTACATTGACATGGAGGGAAGCAAGCAGTGGGGTACCTCAAGGTTCTATTTTAGGTCCGGTACTTTTCAACATCTTCATAAATGATTTAGATGAAGGCATAAAAGGGGATGCAAATAAAACCAAGCTGCAGGGAATAGCCAACACTTCTTAAACTCAGGAACCAAAACGATCTTGCCAGAGTTGAACACTGGGTCCAATCCAACAAATTGTAATTTAGTGGTGAGAAAAGTAGGGTTTTACATTCAGGCAAAAAAAAAAACCAAACCCAAATGCACAGATATAGAATAGGTATATTCTGGCTCAACAGTAGTAACTGTAAAAGGGACCTAGGAATCCTAGTGGACAATAGCACTTAGACTTATATACTGCGTCACAGTGCTTTACAGCCCTCTCTAAGCAATTTACAGAGTCAGATTATTGTCTCCAACAGTCTGGATCCTCATTTACCAACCTCAGAAGGATGGAAAGCTCAGTCAACCTTGAGCCGGTGAGATCTGAACTGCCAAACTGCTGGCAACCAGTGATCAGCAGAAGTAGTCTGCAGTACTGCATTCTAACCACTGTGCCACCATGACAATCACTTAAGGATGAGCCAGCAGTGTGCTGCAGACCAATGCAGTTCAAGGCTGCATTAACAGAATCAATATCACATGAAGTGTTAGTACTGGTTTATACTACACTGGTAAGACCACACTTGGAATACTGAATCCAATTTTAGTCACCACGATACAAAAAGTTGTTGAGATTCCAGAAAGCATGCAGAGAAGAAGAATAAAGATAATTGAGGATGGAGGCTAAACCATATGATGAATGGGAAGTGGGAAGTGTGGTCTAACAAATAGAAGGACTGGGGGTGACATGATAGCAGTCTTCCAATATTTGAGTGGCTGTTACAGAAAGGAAGGGGTCAGTCTATTCTCCAGAGCACCTGAGGGCAAGACAAGAAGTAACGGAAGGAAGCTTAACAAGGAGATTCAATCTAGAATTAAGAAGAAATTTCCTGTCAGTGAGAACAATTAATCAGTGGAACATCTTATCTCCAGAAATTGTGTCCACAATGTTGGATATTTTAAAGAAGAGATTGGACAATCATTTGTCTGGAATGGTATAGGGTCTCCTGCTTGAGCAGGGGGTTGGACTAGAAGACCTACAAGGTCCCTTCTAACTCTGTTATTCTGTATTCTTTTTATCTTTTGATATTTAATCTCACTAAGCACCAGCAACATGTGTATAATACAGGTCAGATGAAATTGGTCCCTTCCTACGTACTCTTAAAAATGCTAAAACAAATCTATTTAAAATTTACTTTTTAATTGGGCTGTTGATCTTGGAAACCTGAATGGAATAAATATAAGAAACTGGGGGTGGGGGTAGCCCACATGAGCAAAATAATCAGCAGAAAATGTAAAATGGCTATTCTGAGTTTCAAAATGGAAAAGAAAAAAGTGAGGTGTAAGAAACAATAAGACTCCAGAAATATATGCGCTTTTACCATTAATATAAAAAAAGATGTAAATAGTGAAGTGTTTTTGGGTTAAGCAAGGGAAGGACAATCCACAGTTCCTTCCTGATATATCGTTTCATATGTGTTACAGTTGTAACTTCCAGTATTGTATATATACAGAATCTCATTTAGATGTTGCATCCAATTTTCAAAATGCTAATGAATTAGGGTGTGCATGCACTCTGCATTTCTTTGGATAGAGTCTGTCGGCAGAATATTTGTATACATTGCAAACATAAAAGTTTTACAATTTCTTACAGGTGTATTATAGTGTGTAATTCAGTATCAGGCTTCGATAGATTCAGTAATCTTGGCAATGGCTCAAGTACTCTTTCCAGAATCCATTTCTGCTTTACTTTTAGACTCTTGTTACCTGCTTATTGAAAAACCACTTGGTTCTCACCTTTGAAGTGATTATATTGAGGAAACCTATGAATCACGTTTTGCATTGATTTTGTAGCCTTATCTTGAAGATTTCTGGTTTGAGCTTCTAGGATTTGTCATTTTGTTACACTTTCATATTTGGGTGCTCTGTTTCTCTGTGCATCTGAATTGTGAAGTCTGTGGCCATGATCCTTTAGCATATCTGTATAATGAGACTCACTTCAGTGTAGCAATCAATGAAGTCCTTTCTTCCTTTCTCACCATTTGACTGAGTTTTTGTTGTTCAAGTTGAGATTACTGTTGATTCCCCCTTGTGTGAACCACTGCATCCATCGATCATGCTCATGTTACTTTTTAAAGTAACATTGACATTGACATTAACATAACATGATCAATAAGTAAAAAAATATTCTTATTGGCTAGGTGCATTCATACCAGCTATTATTGTCCCATGCATGGTTAGTGTAATCTGTACTTAAGACTTTCATACTAATTTCATACGAGGAATTACCAAGTTGAAAGTATTTCAGAAATGTTCTCTGTCAGCAGCTCGCAACCTTCTCATACGTTGGAAATCATTGTTTCCATGAGACTTCTGTTCATGAACTTCTTGTTTCTAATATTACTCAGAAGAACAAAGGTTGCAGGTTGCAGTATCAAACTGTGATGTCTGCAGGATTTGCATGTACCACTGGCCAGATGATGGATGATGTGATGCTCTTTAAGCCCCACCCTCTATGAATCTTTGACACTTATGCATGTACAAAAAGAGCAGTGTTTAACACTCCATCCACCATCTTGCTGAGTTTAATGATCTCCATAGGTATCATTGATCAGAGTGGAAATGAAAATCTGCCTGTAACAAGCAGGTTACCTTTTTCTACTGACTAGAAATTGTATGAGGAAGACACAACATCTAGCCATCACAAAATGTATTTCTATTTCTGAGTAAACCTGCTGAGAAAATTGGGCCCAACTACAGACTGCCAGAGCAAGCAGAGTTCTCACCCACTAGCAGATTGAGTTAGAAAGAAGGACTTGATCTGAAATTCTTCTGATATGGTAATACTTAATCATTTCTCTGCTGATTTTTTGGGAGCAGAGGGGGAAGAGGTGATGACAAATAATTTTTTAAAAATTACAATATAGTAGCAACCAAAATAAGTAAATAAAAGAAAGGGCAGTGCAAACATATCCTCACTTTCTGAAAACAAGTAGTACAGAGAAAGAGGAATAGAATAGAATGTAATTTTAGATTCCTTCAAGGCTGAGTATCCCATGTGTCTTATGACAGAACATTTTCTCTGTTCATGCTGAGTATTAACACTGACTACATTGGGCACTCTTTGATGGATCTTGTCCTAGGTTTAGATCTGGTCATGGTTTCCACCTGCTAATGCAGCAGGAGCTGCAAGTCCAGAGAACCTTCGGGTCACAATATATGCAAACACAACTGTTCCAAACTACATGTTTGGAGCTTGCTATTGGCGGTTGCTTATAAACTGCAGCATTATTTGTCAGTTTACAATGATGTCCTTGGATAAATGTTGCTTTTTTTGTCAAGACAGTACTGGTCCCCACATGTTCCTGTTGCTATAACCTGCTAGTGTTGTCACTAACTGTCCCTTACTGCTTATATCACAGTATATATCACAGCTAATTACATTCTGACATCTGTAATTTTATGGATATTCTTGTTAGCCTAAAGTTTGGCCCCAGAATGAGAAGTAGTTGGAAGACTAGGATGTCCCATTACTCATAATGTATATTGCTTTAAAACCGCAATGCATGCAGGATCCAATCTGAGTCGGTCACTGAGACCAGAGCAGGGATGGGTTCTACTTACCTTTATTACTGGTTTGCAGTGGGGCCGCACGCGCTCGCTTCGCTCATGCGCGCACCCTTCTGCGCATGCAGAGAAGCATTTTGATGATGTCGGAGTCGGGGGTGGAGTCTCCCACTGGTTTTACCACTGGTTCTATAGAACCGGTGCGAACCAGGGGCAACCCACCACTGGACCAGAGGTTTAGTCTTCTGAGCTTTCAGAAGTGAGCTTCCACTTGTGCTGGAGCCCATCCTCAGGGCAGACACCCCTACAATGGCTTAAGCTCCCTAACCCAATCCTCGAACAGCATGGTCACATCATCACACACTCTGAGGTGACCGACCCATATTGGATCCTGTAACATTATCCCGGGACACATATATTTACCTTCATTAGTAATGTATAGCAATAGCAATAGCACTTAGACTTATATACCACTTTATAGTCCTCTCTAAGCAGTTTACAGAGTCGGCATATTGCCCCCAACAATCTGGGTCCTCATTTTACCAACCTCAGAAGGATAGAAGACTGAGTCAACCTTGAGCCTGGTGAGATTTGAACTGCCAAATCGCAGGCAGCCGGCAGTCAGCAGAAGTAGCCTGCAGTACTGCACTCTAACCACTGCGCCACTGTGGCTCATATGCATTTAAACCAAAAGAAGTACACAATGCACCCCACCCTGTTGTCTTTGGGTTTTTTTTTTCCAATTATCTTTTGAGTATTTGTTTGTTTTGTGTTGAGCCCTTCTGTTATTCATTGTCTTTCATAGTTTTTTCATCAGTGTTTTGGGTAATCTTTTGCTGATTACTGAAGTATCTGACAGTTTATTTTTTCCAAGAAGGACCTTACCAAACTAGAGTATATCCAAAGGAGGGCAGACAGGATGTGGAGATGTCTGGAAACCACATCTTAGAAGGAATGATTGAAAGAGCTGAATATCTTTAGCCTGAGGAGAAAAGATTAAGAAGAAACATAACAGCCTCTCAGATATCTGAGGCTGCCTAGTGGAAGATGAACAGATTTATTTGTTGATTTAGAGAAAAAGGTAGAACCTTTGCGTGGAAATCGCTGAGGAATAGATTTCTGCTAAACATTAGAGAAACTGACAATGGAACAGATTGTCTCAGAAGATAGTTGGCTCTCTTATGCTAGAAATATTTAAACAGCACCTATATGGCTGTCTGACAGGAATTCTAGAATCTTATCCTATGTAGCAGATCCTGAATTGACACTGTAGGAAGAATTATATAAGATGATCTTTAAATTCCCTTTACATTTGCTCCTTAATTCTAGGATGCATAGAAATAAATTCTGCCATAAATCCTTCTCTATTTGTTATCTACCAGGAGTGCAGGACCTTATCTTCAGTGGCCACTGTGCCTTTATCAGATCAGAGGCATGCCTTCCCTTGTGAAACAGATGGACTCATTTTTTAAAATTCCACTCACTTTTTAAATTCAATTTTCAGTTACCCATGTGTTTTAATTCTATTGACTTACGTTAAAAATATGAAATGATCCTAAGATCAGTAACATTAAAAGGACATTGGAAAAACATAAATAAAACAACTCATCTTCAACTTGGCTGCTTTCTCCTTGATGGGAGAAGTAGTGTTTTATGTTCAACTAAATAGTTTCCACCTACTGTCTTTCAAAATTTCTTTTAGTTCCTTCTCAAGGAAGACATTCAGGAGGAGCTGGTGTTTCTCTCCACCCCCTTGCTGGGAACCCCAGCAATAGTGAATGTGGTCTGTTTTACAAAATTTATCTCACAGCCTTTAATGCACAAGAGAAATAAAAACTGGCAGCAATTTTTTGAAGGCATAAAAGAACATTAAAGTTAGAAATTGTCAAAACAGGGCTTTAGAATTTTGACTTTTTTTCAAAGAAAAAGAGAAAAACAATAGCAAATTGCTATGCTTTTCCCTCTTGGCCCACTCTCCTGAGCTGAGGTTTCAAAGAATGTATGAGAGACAAACAACAACAACAAAAACAACAAGTAGCAAAGTTCTGAATATGCGTCTGTCATAAAAAGGAGAGGGAAGACAAACAATCCCCATCCTCGTTCCCCCCTGATTTCTGAAAGAATTCAGCAAGAATCAATTCTGTATGTTTTGTATATGCTTTTCCTTTCTTCAGCCGTTTCTCTGTGAAGTGTACTCAGGAGCGAAGTTAGTGTTTGATTGCTGATAGCCTCACGCACTGCACGTAGCACTGTCATTAAGCCATCATATGGCTGGCCAGGAGCCAGATCACACAGCAGTTCTGAGGAAGTCTTCCTAAACCGAAAGAGTTGATATATGTGTGTGTACATCAATGCAAGAAGAATGTTTATTTCTGCTAATTGGAAGCTAACTTGGATTGTCCTGACTAAAAAAAAAAACCCAGCCTTTTGCATTTGAAGTAGCGTTGGCATGGCTGCTCTCAGCAGGCAGTGCTTTGGTCTAGATGGTTCTTGAAATTACATGCGCTTCTGTAGACATAAAAGAGAACATCCGCTGGCAGCAATTTTAACTTTATAAAAGGAAAGAAAAAAGTGTAAGAGCCAGGACTGCAGGAAAGCTAAAATGAAAGCATATGAGCAATACGATGCTTACAGATAAATATTCATCACGGTGTATACTGAAGTATGTGGGGCTAAAGAGCAAGGCAACACCCTCCTTATAAAAGAAAGATTAATTGTTTTGATAATGGGAAGAGACGAGGGTGTTCATTGCAAGCAGAATTATGATTCTCTATCTAGCAAATTCCCTTCAGCCTCAGTGTTGTCATAGCCTTTAGCGTTTTGCTTTGTCCTAAAAATGCATTGTGACAAAATGCAGCCTGTTTTGACAGAATGTTTTACAATGGGGATTGCAGGCTTTTATTTATGTATTTCATTAATTTATACCTTCAAAATTAACCCTCAGTCTTGCAATATAATTCTGTCAGACCAAGAGGATAGAGTGGTTGATACGCAAATTTTGCATGTGACTTCCTCCCTCCTTTTTCATAATGTAAAATTTAATTTGATTTTGATCTAGCCCTTGTGATCAAGGGTACCTTTGCTTCCAAACTGGTGTGATCAATGTCCTCCCCATTCATTACCCCCATCCCAAATCATGAGTTAATCTGGTACACCTTGTGGGGTATTAGAAAATTCCTGTAGAGATTTATATACTGTGATCAGCGTTAATAATTCACCAGTTGTAAATGTGTCTTTCTCTTGTATTTTGTATTTCCTGGAGGCCACCTGGAATAACCATTACAATATCTGATCCCATGACTGGTGAACCAAATAAAATATTGAGCCAGTTCATTCTGAATCAGATTACTGATCTTACCTAGTATATATGAGAAGAATCAGAATGAAAAATACACAGTGATGATATCTTTATTTAGGCCAATTTAAATTTTAGAATAGTTGCATGCTTAAGAGTTTATTAAAATTCCTGTTTGAGCAATATGGTTGAAGACAGAAAAAGCATGAACAGCTATAACCATTTGTTATATAGCTGTTATGGAGTAATGTTAAGTAATATAGAATTACAAGTAGATTGTTTTTCTTAGGGGTGCTAAGCCTTTTATTTCAAAGGCTCCTGTTTTTTAAAATATAAATTCCATCAGCCGAAATCCACTGTTTTCAGTCTAATGAATTTTCCACACACTTCAACTGCTGGACTCCTACAAGTAAATCAACTGGAAATGAAGCTGGTTTTCAAAAATACTTTCTGTATTTCAGTAGCTTCCTACACTTTGGCCAGGTGATGACCCATAGTTTTCTTTGAACTAGGTTCAACATGGTCCCTGACATTCTTCTTTACCCTTCCTGAATCAGTAAAAAAAAAGAAAAAGAAAAAAATATGCAGCACAGTTTTGTTCTTTATTTTATGATAAAAGAGGAAAATGGCAGAACTCTATCAATTTCAGTGTGCTCTTTGACTTATGACCACAAATGGGACCAGAATTTCTGTTGCTAAGCACAGTGATTGTTAAATGCGTCACATCCTATTTTATGACCTTTTTTGCTACAGTTGTTAAGCAAATCACTAAAATTTGCTTAACATTTTAAAATTAAAATTACATTTCAATTAGAATTTTAAATGATTTTAAAATGATTTTAAAATTAAAATCATTAAATGAATTGTGCAGTCATTAAATGATCTGGCTTTCCTTGTGGACTTTGCTTGTCGAAAGCTAGCTGGGTAGGTCGCAGATGGCGATCACGTGACCCTGGGATGCAGCAACCATTTTAAACGCATGTCTGTTGCTAAGCATCTGAATTTTGATCACATGACCCTGGTGATGCTGCCACAGTCATAAGTGTGAGTACTGGTTGTAAGTCAACTTTTTTTAGTCAACTTTCAATGGTAACTAAATTAATGGTTGTAAATTGAGGACTACCTGTATATCATTTGTTAGTTCTGGATAACCGAATATATTATATTGTTTGAAAAGTCTAAAAATCACTATTAAGATGTAAGCCAAGAATGAATACCAAGAACCAGGGTCAACATAGTATAAATAGCTGCTACTAATTTAAAATATTAGGCAGGTGGCAGTCGAGAAGTCTTTAAGTCATCTGGCTTGGAGATGCTAAATCAGGAGAGGCTTTCTGGGCAACTACATAGGTGAGAATAAGAAGCTATAACATAAACTGTTAGCCAGTATTAAGAGCACATCTGGGACATTACGCTACAATTGGCTGACACTTATTACATGGAAAAAATACATTTGTCAGACACATTGAAATGGAATTAATATTTTGCACACCTCTAGTCTTCCTCAGAGGAGGCAAGACTCACAAGGTGTACTCAAAACTGTCCTCCTGCTTTGGAGATAAACACCTTAATTCTGTTGATCTGAATCCAGAATGAGATGTATTGATACTGGTAACTTCCAATTCATTTGGAAATAAGTTTCTCTTGTGCAAGCTGGCAAGTGACAAAAAAAATTGTTTCTCAAGCCCAGAATCAGGAAATAAATATTTCCTACTTTGCCATCCACTCTAGGCTCATAAAAAAGGCATGTTTGAGAAAAAGTGCTATGAAAAGAAATCCCTCACTAAGCCACTTAAGATCATAGGTAACATGCACTTGGCTTGAAGAATTCTGCTACTTGTTTTGGAGACTGACTTGACTTTGTGTTCAGCTGTTAAGATCCCAGGATTTCATTTCCAAGCCTGTTTCAAACAGACTTCCAACATGCTTCTAATTTACAGAGACCTATTGTAACAAAACACAGTTCAAGTGCACTCCTTCCCCTTTTTAAAAAAATAAACAACACTGTTTAGAATAACTTATCTTCTTTCTCTTATATGCTTGTTTCCAATATGTTTGTATCATTTGTCACCATTGAAAGTGGATTCCAAGATGCGTTTCAGTAATAGAGTTAAGCAATTTTTAAAAAGCAGCATGAAGCATAGAAACAAGGACTTCAAATAAGCTGGGTGTTTATGTATCAACATCACAGCTATGAAAATGCAAAGTGTATAATGTTATTTGTGGCACTGGTAGAGGAAGATGTGATCTGTATTGATTTGGCCACTTTCAGTTATTTTAAACTACCTTCTACAATTATTGATAGGACCCTTGGCTCCTTCTTCTGGTCTTTTTCCTTTTCTGCTTTTAAATTTATGCAAAAGAAGCCGTCAACAGCCAGTTTTCTACATGGAAGCCAGCCTCATCTGTGCTGGAATTATTCCAGCTGTAACTTTGATAATCTTCTTTCAATAAGTCCTAGGAGATTCAGAAAAATTCTCTTCTTTAAACCTCCATCCAAATTGTTTGCTGGTTTAAGGAAATTAATAATATTCCAGTACTCCTTTTTGCTCTCATTTTTAAACCGAACTATACTTGGTGAAAGTATATCTTTCATGTTCAGAACATTTTTCTGTTCGGATGGCAAGTTTTTCTCAAAGATGAGGAAACAGAGCATGAGTAAAGTCTTTAAGTAGCTCTTCAGGCTTTCAGATGCCTCAAATTTTCCCACTTCATAATGCCTGGGACTAAATTTCAGACTTAGAAGTGGGAGCCTCGTTCAGTCTAGATGCAACTAGCAAGAAGGAGATTCTAATCATCCCTGGAGGATTTTAGATTTCTTATTCGTGCTTTAACAATTATACTACACCAGCTCCATTCAGCCCTCTAATCTTCAGATGGATTGCATGCATCGTTTTCAGAAAGAACAAAAGTTTACATATTCTAGCAGGACCAATCCCTGCCTTAAAACAGGTACAGTAGCTCTTATTTATAGGTTACCTTTCTGATTTAACCTTTACCCAAGGTGCATGTTGCATCCAAATCTAACCCACATGCATGTTTACAGTTGGTTGTGAGGTTAGAAGAAAAATGACTTGAAGCCTTGTCCTTCAATAAATATTTGGATCAGTAAAAATTTACAGAGCCAAGTATTTATTAATTTGGGGAAATGCACAAGGGCATGTGGTAAATGGTAGGTTGAAGGTCTTGTGAGGAAAAAAGATGTGAAGCAGATGATGAACAATTGGATTTGTAATCTTTCTTTCCATTTTTAATTTCTAAGAGCTGGTAAATCTGTCTTCCTTTCCATGAAAAGGGGGCACTCTTTTTTTTAAAAAAGAAAAGTTATATTAAGTCTAGGTTTCTGAAATGGATATGACAGATGATTTGTTGAAGTAAGATTTTGTTTCGTCTTTCTTTTTGCAATGTAAAATGGTCTTTGGTGGTAACTTAGGAAATATTTTTAAAAATGCCTAACTAGTACTCTCTTGGGATTTTCTTTAAAAGGGGGAAGAAAGAATCGGGATCTTTCCTAGTTTGTTGTCCTACAGAGATGTAGCAGTTCAGTTCTAGTAATTCCGAGCCATTGTGAGTGATGATTGCTTTGCTGTCCCACCAAATATAACTTTTTTCACAGCCTTGTCATCAGACTGTGGTTTTATGCTGTAATGTCATTTGTCTCTAAAAGAAAAATGAGTTGAGGAATATGCTGCTGTGACTACTAAAATCTGCCTCCTCAGGCCATAGAGCTTTGGGTTCCATTAAATGGTAATGGGTGGTGATTACTATAATCAGGAATGGCAGCCTTAGGCCTCTGACATGGTTCTAGTTGTGTTTAAAAAAAAAACCAGAATAAATGAGTGAAGAGCCCATTTCCTCCATAACCAGCACTAAATATGCTTTTGCTCATATCCTCTGTAGCAGTCCCTTATGATTCTTAAGCAGGGTAGCTTCATCTTTGGTCTTCTGCTTAATTCCACGAAATGAGGATGGTTATATGAGCAGGCATGAAAGTATTAAAACAAGAAATTACTTCTGAAACACAGTTGGCTAATTCTGGGGTTTAAGCCTTGACAGGGAGGTCCTTACAGTCCCATATAGACAAGAAATTAAACATCTGTGCACAGTATCTAAGTTTTACTTGATGAAAGGCATTAGATATAAACGTTCTAAGGGGTGGAAAATGGATTTTATTATATTTATTTAATGGGAATATTGGGGGGGGGATCCTGAATTATGGTACCTGAAAAAAGTGGTATTCACACTTTTCTACAGATTTAAAGATACTTCTTTAAAGCACATGTTCTGTACAAGTTCAGTGAAATGAAAACTATACTGCTTGCTGTTTACCATTCATTTTACCAAATGTTGCTCAGCAAACTTTCCTAGTACTTGCTTCCAAATGTTCAACTAATTTCCCAAAGTGTAGGAACTGATTAGGGTTACAATTACAGGATTTGAAATACCAACACATTTTAAAGGTACCCAGTTGAGGTAGGGCGCTTTAGTGAGATACAATTTTTTCTGCAAAATAATTTAAATCTGAAATAAATGTAAAAATGCCCAAGAGAGATAACTAGTATAGCGAAGGCTATTCCATTCAGATTCAAAACCATATTTGTAAAGATGCTCATGTTTTGTGGTAGAAGGAAGACATTTGAAGATATACTACATATATTTCTCAGTTATATCCAGTAGGAATGGAATGAACCTTAAGATCATGTTCCAACCATTTGCCCTGATGGTATGCACACTCATATCTTAATTGTTTCATTTCAGACTTGTGGTGGACAACTATTCTTAAATAGAGTTGCTAAGCTGCAAGATGAGCAGCCATGCAAATTGATCAAATAAGTTAGTAAAATAAAGCAAAACCATGCTGCATTTTAAAAATTATTCATATCTGCCACAATTCCTTTACTGACTGTTAATATTGGCTTCTAACTTCCAGCCTGCATTTGCTAAGGAATCAGGTCAAAGAAGATTTAGTATCATCTTCGCTAGGAGCGTTCCTCCTTAAAAGCACTGTTCTGTAGGAGCAGAATTACTTTGAAGAATACAATATGTCTGACTAAACTTAACAGCATCTACAACTGTTCAGTTCTAAGACAGGTGGTTTAAAATTGTATTTTGATTTGCATCTGAAAAGCAAATAGAGAAATTTTAAAAGCTACCAAACTATAGGAAAAAATCCTGAGCATCTTTCTTTCTCTTTTTATATCATCTTCCAGGCTATGGTAGCTTGCTATCCTGGGAATGGAACTGGCTACGTGCGTCATGTGGACAATCCCAATGGAGATGGGCGATGTATCACCTGCATTTATTACCTGAACAAGAACTGGGATTCAAAGGTATGTAGCTTCTCACATGTTGTTGCGATGCAGACTCAAAAGGAACCTACTCCAGAAACAATACTTCTCCACATAGCTGTTTCCTTGCTCTTCCATTTTTTATGAAGTACCGTGAAATTTCTGAATACAACAACACCATTGCTTCTGGGTAGCTGAGATGTGAAGATAAATCCATTTCATGGTTGCATTATTTTTTAATTTCAATTGGATAGACAGCTTATTGAAGATGGGGGCAGCTTAGAATTTTTGAGCCATTGGTGTGTCTGTCACTATTTAAAGATACAGGTAAAGGATTTAGTTTGATGAAAACAAATGGGTGCCTGTAAAGGAATGAATGGATTCTGACAACTGAGGTAGTTTAACTCAAGATTGGCAGGTTCAGCTGTGGTCGTCTTGTTTTTGTCCCATATAAAGCCGCCTTTGAAAAAGAATACTTGTTTGATTTTGCCCTACATACAGTATAAGATCATGAAAACTTCTCCCTCTGTTTGCCATGCCTTGGCCTTATAAAAAGCATTGTATTTGCTAACGTGTGTGGGGGAGTTTAGAGGCTGTTTGCTGTGATATATTTAAAGAAAAGCAAGTTGACATTCTGCCTTTAGGTTTGCTAACTGTCAAAAGCATTGGTTTTCAGCTACTCAAAGCCCTAAAACTAGAAGATTGCCCACTTCAAACCATGTCCAATTCTTGTGGATGCCTAGGAACACTTGAACATTATTTTTTAATATGACATTGAGATCCCATAGACTTTTCTCAGAGTGGAAAATAAAAACAATCCTTCCCTTTTCTCTAAAAAAATACACCAAAATGCATAGACGACATAGGGACATTTCTTATCATTTGGAGGCATCCAAGAAGTTAAGGAAATTATTTATATGTTTTAAAACTCTGTGCATTAATGCCAATGTATTAAGCATGCTAGAAGAACTCTTTAACTGCAGTCCTCTGATGAATATACATTTGGTGGTAAGCCAGTGCTTACTTGTCATAAAAGACCACAGATGCCATCTGGATAAGAAAGATGTAAATTTGATTATAATAACAATCTTGCTGCAAACCTCACTGTCAACATGTTACAGTAGTGTTCTATTAAGTTTGGGCACATTCAGCTTCTGGGTGAAGACTATGGCAAACTAGGACATCTCTGAGGGAACGAAGAATCTGTTATAGTGCTTCCTGTGGACAGTTAACTAGTCCAGGCCAGTGGAGCCTCTCCAGATAAGGAGTGACCCACCTGCACTTCTCTGGAGAAGTCCACAGGATTTGTGGTTAGCTCATGAGTTGAGCGGCTGGGAAATGAGAGAAAGAAATCTAGCTCATAGCCACAGTGGAGCCTTTAAGGACCCTGGGTTTGACCAAAACCTCACTTTCTTAAATACATTTGGAACAGCAGGAAAGAAAAAGAAACACTCAGTGAGGTATCGTTCATTCTGGATTAAGAAAAAAAAAAAAAAGGAGAAAAATAATAATCCAGGAGTTTGAACATAGCAGCAAACATAATACCGGCAGCTCAAAATGTAACAAGATTTTGATCTGAGAAAGTTTTAAATAGAAAAAGGGGACAGTTAAATTTGAAATGTTAATATTTTGGCGAAAGTGCTTTTGGCATAATCTGAAATAAACATGGTAACAATACCAAATTTAAGTTTCCCCTCAACCACTGAAACTATGACTTGGAATGTGACATTCTCTCTCAATCAACATTACAGACAGGACGATGATGGGTTATAAATATAACAGATAGCAATAATGATTACTTTTGTTGATTGTGCAGCATCCTTGGATACCGCTTTCCACCAACACTAAAAGGGATCAAGAATCTTCCAGCTTTTTTTAAAAAAAGGAAAAGATAAATGGCTAACTAAAGCATTCTCTGAAGAATTGTCAAGGGATTCTGCACATTTTTAATTGCTGTAACAAATTAAATGTTTACATTTAAATAAATTGGAACAGACAGTTTTATATGAAGTCAGACTATGGTGCCTGCTTCTGAAAAGGCAGAACAAAATATTAATTCCCCCATCCCTCTCTGTGTTTTTACCATGCAATTAAGAAATCAGATAAGGGTTTGCAGTCCATCAGTTAAGGAAACTTGAGTCAGGATTTCCCAGCAGAAAATACAACTTTCTTTTTCTTTAAATATTTTGCTCATTATATATATATAAAACACTTAAGTTTAGGGATGGAAGTGATTCAAATTTTCCATCTGGATGTGATAGCGAGAAGTTTGTCAAAACAAAAAAAAAGAGTACATCAGGTCTGTTGTAGAAAACCAGACAAAATCAGGGTCAGAAAGCCTTGAGAAAAGCAGCATTGTTTTCCCCACCTACCTCATTAATACTTGATTCATTTTAAGATTTGTTCAATAAACACAAAGGACAAATTAATTTGGCTAAGTAAAAAAGCAGTTTTAAATAATAGTATCTGTATATTATTTTTACTTGCTTTATGTTTAACAACTATCATGTCCTTAGACATGATTTTCCTTTTTAAAAAAAAGTGCATTCATTTACTTATATTTATTGGCATTCCGATAAATATAAATACCAGGGAAAAGAAGTGATCAGTGCTTCAAACTGACCCATTTATTACCCATTAATATTCCCATTAATATTTCACAAATGATGCAACTGCCCCTTGCCGGAAGGGTGATTGATGAGTTATGAAGCTGTGCTTCTCAGCTGGCAGAGGTATAACTAAATTGGTGCTACATGTCTCCAGGCACATCAGTCAAAATGTCCACCATTATACTAGAGCAAAGAGAATGTGGCAGGAGTTTCAACTATATTATATCCAAAGACCCTTCAGGAACTGCAACACAAATGGTACATACTTAAGTCAGCCCTGGGATTATGAGTTAATTATGTTCTTCCATTGAAGTATGATGAGAGGAAGGTTCTACCTCTATGATTGGGGCAAATTTTTCATCATGAACCAGGGTGGTGCAGTGGTTGCAGATGAGCTCAGTGCTCATACCAGAAGTTTGATTCTGAGCGGCTCAAGGTTGACTCAGCTTTCCATCCTTCCGAGGTTGGTAAAATGAGGACTCAGATAGTTGGGGGCAATATGTTGAAAACCACTTAGAGAGGGCTGTAAAGCATTGTGAAGCGGTATATATAAGTGCTGTTGTTATTGCTATCAGCAGATGAGTTCTTCATCCTCCCCATTCATGTCCAGTGAGGTCCTCAGTAAATCTCCACATCTGGCTTTTTTTTTTTATGCATATATATACAAAATAAGCTGTTTTAAGATCTGCTTATCCTGTCTAATCAAAAACATTTTTCTTTTCTTTCTGTTTAAGCTGCATGGGGGGATCCTACGAATATTCCCAGAGGGCAGGTCCTATGTAGCCGATGTTGAGCCCATCTTTGACAGATTACTTTTTTTCTGGTCAGACCGAAGAAACCCACATGAAGTGCAGCCTTCCTATGCAACAAGGTAAAGACCTTAGGTGTGGGTTTTAAAGATAATTATACAGGACAGCAGTCCGTTGCTCAGTGAGAGATTGCATATATAGTTAGATGTACAATTCCAGTATTGTCAATAAAATGATTTCAGGTAGCAGATTCAGAAAGGATCCAGTAGACTTCTGAAATATAAATTCTTAAGCTTGCTGGATGAAAGGAACAATATTCCGGTTGTCGTATAATTTGGGAATTATACTGGAGAAAATGATCTATTACGTAGAAACAGTTTTGATATAGAAGTGTGTTCTTTTATTCTTGCATTTTTCTAATTACCTACTTTATTGAAAAGGAAATCATCACATTTTTCATTTTTAACTCTGTATTGAATATCTACTGATTGGTATTTACTATGTATATATACATAATATGCAGTTAAGAGCCAGTTTGATATAGTGATTAAGACTTTAGCCTAGAAACTGGGAGTCATTCTAATCCAGCCTTGGGCACAAGTTCTAACCCAGCCTTGGACACAAAGCCAATCGTGTGAATTTGAGCCAGGCACTTTCTCTCAGCCCTAGGAAGAAGGCAATGGCAACCCACTTCCAAAAAAACCTTGCCAGGAAAACTGCAGGGAATTGCCCAGGCAATGTCCAAGTATCAGACATAACTGAATAGAAAGAAAAAAAAGAATGCAGTTATGCAGATTAATGTTAACTTCCTGGCTCAATAGGCATTTCTGCCCTATAGTTTAGTGTGCCAGATATTCAGCCTCATTTAAAGGACCCAACTAAACACACATGCACACACAAACCATTTGAGAGATTTTTTCCTCCACCAATTCAGGTAAAATTGGTAAAATTTTGATAGGTGTGTTTTGATCCATATAGCAAATTGTGAGTAATGCCTTACTTGGAATTTAGACATTTTTTTCTTTGTCACAAGCACCCGTGACTTTCAGCGTTACTGCATCTGTAATGCTGATGCTTTTTCAGTAATTGTTCTTGCCCTGGCTAGAGAATGTATTAAGGCTTCTGCCTATGTGCTTCTTTCTGATGATGTCCTTTTTCATAGTAATATGTAAGCAAGACATGGCGTTTTAGGGGAACTTACAAATTTCACAACAGTTTTCCCCAAACTAGTGCCCTCTAGTTTGGTTGGGCTTGCATTACTGGTTAGGACTAATTGGAGTTGCAGTTCCAGCACAGCTGAACGTGCCAGAATGAAGAAAATAGTTTAGTAACTATCTGACTGTCTTCATATTTGAAACTATTGCCATGTAAAGTCACCAAGCAACAGAATAAATTGTATGCTCTGTGAGTTTCCAAAGATATAATGAAGCCTTAATGTAATGGATCATGGATTTTTTTTCCCCTCTGTAGGTATGCAATGACTGTGTGGTATTTCGATGCGGAGGAAAGAGCAGAAGCCAAAAAGAAATTCAGAAATTTAGTTGGTATGAGAATTTATTTTTAACTCCCATGTATTCCAAGAACACATTCTACTGTGTTCTGATGTCACAGAATTAATTACATAGAGAACACCTTGCCCAGTCCAGAAATACAGGCTACACATTGAAACAAGTTTCTGTAGGCTGTTCTATGCCTGTGTCATGCCTAAATGACTGGGACTCAAATATTTATTTCTTTTATTTAAGAAAATGTATATGGCTACCCAGCTCAGTGATTGCTGGTGGCTTGCAAAGATTAAAAAAAAAACAGTATAAAAATATTAAATAGCAATAAACCCCCCCCCGGTGACACCCCCCCCCCCAATTCAATATCTCAAAGAATGCCTTTCATACCATCCTTCCTTTACCAAGAACTTCACAGGAAATTCTTCTCTGCGTATCTTTGTTCAGAGAAATGCTACATGTGTACAAAAATAAATCCTTTCTGTGATGTCACTGAACTTAAAGGTATCTTCTCAAAGATGATAGGATTGACTCTTTTCAGTCTTAAATTAAAATTCTCTTTGCTCAAGCATTCTGAAGAAAATTTGGAAGTGGAATTAAACGCACAATCTATGCTTAATTTAGGGTTTTTTAAGATTTATTTTTCCTGATAGGGTTTTTTTTTTGTGGTGTGTGTGTGTTAAAAGTTTCACATTTTGATTATATTGTTTTTATAATTTTATATGTACTATTCTACAACAAAAAAAAAATAAGAAAAATGGTCAAACAGCATATGAAATGTTCATGCTGATTAACTTTGTGCAGGGGTTGTGCATGAATTTATTTATTTTTTTGTTGTGTGGCTATTTAACTATCTCTTCAATTATTCATTGCAGATGCAGGAAAGACAGAAGCAGTTCTCAGTGAAGACTGAATAACAAATGACTTGATACAATTTTTGTATGATGATAATTTTCGGACTATTTGCAAGCAATAAGATCCAAAGATTACATGGTCTGTTTTTTATGATTATCGGATATTCTTCAATGCACTATTTTTGACATTACCTAATGTTTGCATATTACCATGATGGTACTCATGACAGCTTCCAATCTCTTCTATTTGGCATAAAGCATCCCTCTTCTGTTCTTGCCTTTGAATTGAAGAATACCACAAGAATGAAGAATATCACCAAGTCTCATAATGATATCAAGGTGAAGATGGCAATACTAGTAATAAAAATACTAAACATTTGAAACAATTGGAGGAAACTGAGTATATTTGCACTTTAGTTACATTTTCTGGTTCGGTGTAAAGGAACTTTTACGAAGGATCCTCACTGGCAGGTTGCAGATGAGCAACACCAGCAAGCCAAGTTGCAAACCAGAACTGCACGCTTGTCAGGAGCCAAATTCATTGTGTCAGTGCAGAGCATTTGATGGTGTGCCTCATCATTTTGCTTACAGACTATTATTGGCTTCGTTGGCCTTGCTCATTGCCATATCGAAGCCTCCCACTTGCCATAAAATTGCCTGGATTTTATCCACATTGTTCAAGCCAAGCAAAAGCAGTTCTATCACTTTGCCTTTTAGAGCCCCCAAACAGAAGTGGTAGCTGTTGTGCACCTACCCGTAGTGTTCTTAAAAAAAAAAAAAGAGTTCCTTTGTGGGGTAGCTCTGGTAATTATTTTTATTATCATTTAAAACTGTTTTGCAAATAGCTAGCCAGCCTCACCAGCTCCTGCCCATTACAAACTTTGGGAAATGTTGATGGCAAGCTAAGAGCAAGTATGCCAAGAAATCATCTAATCGAATTTCATTTTCATTTTAATATTTTTCAACTGATCTTCCACTAGTCACATATTGTATGTGACAAAAACTGAACTCCAGCAATCGAGTGTATTGTTAAGATGGGCTTGATGACTAACTAGCTGTTGAAGAGACATAGAAAGCCATGTCCAGCTGGCTCTTAACTGTTATACTTGGGAGCATTTGCAGTGGCCACTGAAAATGGCATGTAAACTGGCATTTGGTTGTGTAAATTTTGCATCTGTTATATAAATGGGGCTAAGATTGTACAACTGAATTTTAGACCTAATCACTGTTGTTTTGGAACTCGTAAGAAAGTGCTTTGAACTGTAGACTTACAACTCAGTCTTAACATTTGAAATGCCAGCAAAATAAATAATGTGTTAGATGGGATATTCCAGTTGCTATACATATGCAGTGTCATATAGCATGAATCTTGGATGCACTATGAAAATATTTAAGATAAGATTCATAGATCTCTATTGTCAGCACGAGGTCAGGATATAGGTTGCTATCATGATGTATTGTATTGAGATTACAAATACAGATATAAAATGTGGTCCCAAATGTCACTTTGCTACAGATAAATTCCTGCATTGACGCCATGGGTTTTACAGAGAGAGATTATGAAGCACATACTTTCTTCTAATGTCAATTTTTCAAAGAAAAGAACCTCTGATGAATAAACTTAGCAGCAAATGCACTTAGACAAAAAAAACACAACAAATTGTTTTCATCAAAATATGCAATGAATGAATGCAATTGAATCCTTTGAAGATAATTGCTCATTTCTCTGGAGTCTCTAGCAATGTTTTGAATATTGTGATGGAGACTGTATTTGTTCTTCCACGTGTCCATATTTCCCTTTGGATTCCATTTTAATACTTCCTTTTCATTCCAATTAAACTTTTCGGTTCAGTTTTGGCTATTATGGCTTTAAAAAGGATGTCTGATACAATATCACCTTGTATTTTCTGGAGACATGGAAGTCACTTTCCCAAAACATGAGCCACAGAACAACGCTAATATATTTAGGAATTGTGCAGACTAAGCCCAAATCCAACTGAAAGTATTTTTTTCAGCAACACAGTATGTACAGTATAAAGCAATATAATTTCTAACAAAATGGCAATTGTTTATTTCAGGAAACAAGGCTCTCCTGCCTGCATTTGATGTCTGAATTTTACTCTATGATGATTCCTTTTCTTCTTAAATATTCCCTTGAATGTTCCCTTTGATCACATAGTTTTATACATGGAGACTTTATGATATGTTTTTCTTGTATAAAATATTTCAGGAAAGAACGGTCAGCTTAAATTTGACTTGTGGAAAATTTGACTTAAAAACTAATTGCTTTCATTTGTGCTAGTGAGTGATTTCTCCCCCTCCCCTTTCTTGTGTAAAGAGCTCATAATTGGAAAGAAAATTGTGGCAGGAGAATTTTATAGGCATCAAAGTGAGATTTTACAATTCAAGAGATGATAGTATTTATTTTAAAAAACATGAAAAGCATCTGGTAGCATCTTAAAGATTGATATGGATATAGCTTAACTCTCCTAAACTACAGTTGACTATAATAGATTTTTGTTTCTTTTTGACTGCCACAGACTGTGATAGCCAACCTTCAAGAAATCACTTGAAAGAGTAGATAGGCATCAGCCCAAGCATGCTTATTTCTATTCTGTGTCAGAATGTTCAAGTCTCAGGTATCAAGTCTCAAGAACAGAAACAGATGTCTGCTCCAAGGCTACTCAGTACATCTTATTGGGAAGGGAGCAGTTGGATCATGAAGTGGAAGCCAATCTGAGCAAATTGTAGAAGGTCAGGAAATGGGTGAGGCCTACTTTGCCAGCTGCCAAGTCTATTTAACCATAACCTTAAAGGAATCCATTATCATCTCAATGATGCATCCTTAAAGAGATATAGTAAAATATATAGGAATTACTAGGAATTTAGTACTTCATTACTAGGAATAAGTAGGAATCCAGGCTACTATGCCTGAGATACAAAGACCTGTTTGCCTAGGTCAGGAAACTTGCATAGCATCCTTCATTCTCCTTTCATTTGGAGAAAACTTTTTGATCCACAGAAGCTTCTTCAAAGGGAAAAAAACCACACACCTCATAACCCTACATTCTCTTTCAAGAAATAGGTTTTTACATGTGACAAAATAAACCCATTTATGATTTCCCCACAAGATTATGCAATCAGACCTATTTTTCCTCATTCACCTAAATTTTTAAAAAAATGTTATTTTTAGTATTGTTCCCACCTTGCTGTAGACACATATAATGGGGGAATTCCTTCATGGTGACTGCTTATGTCTTGAAAGAGAAGAAATTGGGTAACAATTTCTGTGTAACATCCTTTGTAAAAGGTATTAGCTTTTTTTTTTATAGTTGGGGGAAAAAAATCTATCAGTCGTAGCTGAACCCTTCAACTGCCTAAGCAATTTAGAACTTGAAAAGCTAGTGTGATCATCAATTGGCTGTGATTATAGTGTGATAGTGAAATGTTATTTACCTATTTTCATTGTGTTTTATTTATGCAGAATGATTAACTTCCAGATTATTGCAAAAACATTTCTTTTAATGGTTCTGAGTGCATTTTCAATAAGTAGTCTGTTAAGAAATTGTCATAGGGGAGCTCAAATGAAGTTATTGGATCAACAGGAAAAAATGTTGATTTGGATATTTATAGTTGAAGAGCCAAAGGTACTTTTATTGCCTTTTTCTTGTCATGACTCAAGGCACCTCTTGGCCATTGGGCTTGAAAAGTGTGCTTGGGCAAAAGTGAAGAGTGAAATAATTTAATTGCATTTATCAATAAATAAACTATGATGACTAAACAGTTTAGTGTCATATCTAGGGCTATGTTCAATTCTACATTTCATGGAGTGGCAAGATAATTCTTTTGAACTACAAAAAGTTGTCACATTGCACCGATCGTTAAATTATCAGGATTACAGCTTTCTAGGATTAGTTTAATAGTCAATTTAAATGCAATCAATAATTATCACACCAGACTGAAGTCCTGTACAAAGTCATTTTAAATAAAGTGTATTTACTACAGAAAAAAGCTGGGGGGGAAGGTCCAAAAAGGTCAATTTCATCACCTTAATATGAAGAGTCCATTTGTATTTTTAAACTTAACACACATTTTGGAAATAACACAATGAAAAATACTTTATCTCTTCTGTGTTCCCTGTGTTTCCAATAAGGTTGGAACTTGTGGAAAAACAAAATTCAGAAATGTCATTTTTGAAAAAATAATAATACTGAGTTCTATTCCTGCATGATTGCTTTTTGGTGTAACTATTTCTACTACTGCTTGCTTTGGAAAGTGCATTAATTTGCCGCCCATTTTTAATCTTATTTTGTGACTGGCTCCCCAACCGTCTCTCAGGAGGGCAAACCTTTTGCCAGGCTACATGCTGGTCATTGTTGCTGGCAGGTGGGCTGGATACTGAACTATACTGTGGAATGTTGCCATCCTATCCACGTTTGTGTTTGTGTTATTTAAAAAAAATGTAGAATGAAATAAAATCTTGCAGGATTCAATAAACCAAGCTGTGGATTTTATCATTGTCCAATTTTCTTCTATGCGGGACATAACAGTGTCAAGACTTCTAAAATTTCAGGAAAGATGGCTTTGAACTACTGTGACAGGCAATTTATATTTCTAAATAGCAATAGCACTTAGATTTATATACTGCTTTACAGTGCTTTACAGCCCTCTCTAAGTGGTTTACAGAATCAGCATATTGCCCCCAACAATTTGGATTCTCATTTTACCCACCTCGGAAGGATGAGTCAGCCTGGTGACCTGGCCTGGTGAGAGTTTAACTGCCAAATTGCAGGCAGCCGGCAGTCAGAAGAGGTAGCTTGCAGAACTGCACTGTAACCACTGCGCCATCGTGGCTCGCTTAAATATCGAGACCAACCACTCCCTTAAGTGTTCTAGGCATCTTACAAGCGGCAATAAAAATGCAATAGACTTATGTTACCGTGCAGCAACTGTTAGAAGTTATGACAGTCCTGAAAAATAATTTGGGCTACCAAGGCTCATGTTTGCAATCTTCACAGCATTCCCCCAGTCACATAATTGCCATTATGGTCAGTACATGTTATTCTGTGGCTGGCCCATTTCTCACCATCTTGAAGAGTAGAGAGTTTGGAGAATAAAGGATTACAGAGACTAAGTAGGCACACAATGGGGAACAATCAGTTGATTGCCAGTGGGCTTGGAACTGCCAGCACCACTGCATTCCTGTCAATATGTATTTCCCACTGTGCCGTCTTACTCTCTTGTAATCCCTTCCTTTCTGATGAATGAAAAAACATTTAATGAAAGGTGCTGAAGAGAACAGTGATGAGACCCCAGAAGAGTAGGATATTGGGTTAAAAAGGAGAACAAGATAGAGAGGTACTAACAGGCAGGATTATAAGAAAGGAGAGAAGAAAGAAGAATGAAAAGGTTTACGGGGAAGGGAAACCAGGAAAGCAGTTGCTGATAGAAAAAAATCATTCTAATCACTTAAAGGGAAAAGAATAGTTGAGGAACAAGCTAAAATACAAAGAACATAGAACAACCATTCCATTTTACTAGCCACTTTATTGGGATTGCTTAATGTGGGTTCTGATAGCTTATTTTATTTATAATGTTTATATGCCATATTTTCATTGTTTTAATCCCAAAATAAGGAACTATCAGTCTACCTGGAGAGCATCTGGTTGAGTAAATAAGATGTAAACACACAGCATTTTGATAGATATGGTTATAGTGTCCCCTGACTGAAGAATTACACACTACAGATCGTCTTCTATTTCTCACTGCTTAAAAACTCTGTTTCTGAAAGAAGACACAATAATGCTTCTCTTAGAGCAGAGCAGAAGCTGCAGACTATAAGAAATATTACACCCACTAAACTAAAGGATCTCAGTACAGCAATTCTCTCATGCTGACAACTCTAGTTAATGCCAATATCTTATTTGGTTCCTCTGCTGGGTTCCCACAGAGGTAAGTCTCCTCAATACAGCTATGAGATAAGAGATTTTGGTCCTTGATCCTAGCCAAGGGGCTTTTATACAGTAGATTCAGATTTCTCTGGAGGAAAATGAGAAATGAGAGTGACTAGTTCATCTGGGAGTTGTTGCATCCAGAGAAATTTATGTGCAGATTGGGATTAAGGGAGAGGAGCATCAACCCATGGAAGGGATTAGCTCAAATTGAAAAAGTAGCACAATGATCACTGCTATATTGCTCTTTCTAGTGCAATTCTTGATATTGTCAGCTCTGGAAGTTTTGCACTGGAATACAGTTAACAAAACTGGCATATAGAACGTACAATCCATAAACCACAGGAAGAATTAATTATCAGAAACAACAAAATAGATGAAAGAAATACATTTAGAAATTTTACATAACTAGAAATCCGAAAGCATAGCCAGATGTATTGGAAGATGAGGTCACATAGATACTGAGTAACAGAAAAACAAGCTAGAAGGGACCTTGGAGGTCTTCCAGTCCAAACCCCTGCTGCCCAAACAGAAAAGCCCCTGAAACTGATGGCATTTCCATCCAACTGCTTACATCAGGGGTGTCAAAACTCAAGGCTCAGAGCCCAGATCCAGCCCACGGTGTGCTTAGATCTGGCCCCTGTGGCTGCCCTGGAAACAGCTGTTGTGGCTCCGTTGCCTGAGCCTGGGCTATTGACAGATGCAGACTCTGAGAGTGAGGGGGAGGAGTTGGCAAGGCCTCCCTCTCCAGGACCCTCCTCTCTGGCAATGCCTCCGGAGGACACCGAAGGCTAAACGATAGGCTCAGAGCCAAGCACATCCCCGCAGCCACAGGTGGACAGTGACGAGGAAGATAAGTGCTGGCTGGACCCTCGCCAGAGGCGCAGGGAGAAGCGTGCACAGCAGAGGGGAAGGCGTGGCAGAGATTAGCTGAGTCATTGGACCACACCCCACAGGGTAAAAATGTGGGTGTGGTGGCCAGTTCAGTTTGTGACGAGCAAAAACTAGAACTAATCCATGATTTCTGCGTTACTGGACTTTGCCTGCTTTATCGGACTGCATTTGGATTAATTCTGGTATTGTTGAAAACTCTGCCTATTTTATCGGAATGCTGGCAGGCTAATCTTTGTTTTGAGTGAGTAAAGTCTGAATTGGCAGCTAGCCACTGGGTTGCTGCCAGCTTTATCATCAAAGAGTTTTGTCATGTGGTTTATTAACTCCGGGCCGTCTGTGGGGGTGTGTGCGTGGTATGGGGACAGAACAACAGCAAAGGAATGACCTGCGATGCCTCTGCCAGCAAAAATGGAGCCCTCGGCCCTCCCGAGCTCCATTTTTGCTGGCAGAGGGTTGCAGCAGGCCGTCGCAGCTGAAAGTGGAGCTCACAAGCCCGTTTTCGCTAGCAGAGGGCTCAGGACATCACAGGCACCCCTGACACAAGTGACATTGAGCTGGCCATGCCCACTCTGGCCTCCGAGGTCAAACACAACCCTGATGCAGCCCTCAATAAAATTGAGTTTGACACCCCTGGCTTACATCAACAATAGCAACTATGAAACAACTTTCGGAGACACAGAGTGGGACAAAGACAAAGATAAAATAAGAAATGTGAAGTTTTTAAATTGGGATTTATGGACAATGTATTACAAATGAACTATGGCAGACCAATTTTGTAGCAAGTTCAACAATGGAAGAACAATGAAATTCTCACAGTGGAGGAATGGATTGTAAAAATGTCAGAATCTGCTGAGAACAAAGTAACCTGTTTGATCAGAGAAAACAACCAAAAAAAATTCTGAAAGACTAGAAATCTTATATGGACTTTTTCTGGAAGAAGAAAAAAATGATACAGTGATTTATGAGTTTAAAGATTTAAAAAGATGTTGATTAAATGAGGTCCTGAAGCGATTTGTAAAACATCTAAGCGAGAGAAGGGATTATAAGATTGTAATTATCTGATGAAGAGAATGTCAGAAGTCATATTTCATAACTTTACTTTTTTCTTTTCTGCATTATTTTTTTACTTTCCTTTAAATTTGTCTTTTATGTTATATAAAATTCTCAATAACATAACATAAATAAAAAAAATAGGAAAAGTTAAGAGGCAGGGTTGTATTCTAGACAGTTTTCAGGAATCTTAACTTAGTACAAATCTGAATAAAATTTGGTGGCAAAAGTATTAACAATCTAAGATAAGCAGATGGCACCGTGTCACTCACAGAAAATGAAGAAGATGTAAAACAGATTAAAAAGTAATATCCTAAAAGTCAAGGCAGAAAGTGAAAAACTGAACTACATTTAAACATCAAGAATATTAAAGTAAAGATAATAGTTGGCTGTAGTGACATCAAGATAAAAGTTGAGAATCAAAACAAAGTAATTAGTTCAGGGCTTTATTTTCCTTGGTTCCAAAACCGACCAAACAGAAGACACTGTGCCCCTAAATTAAATGCAAAGTATCACTAGGGCATATTGCAATTATTAAATGGAGAAGATCTTGAAAACCAGGATGTCAGTTTAATACCAAGTGCAGAATAGTAAATGCTATTGGTTTTCCTTTAATCACCCATAGCTGTGAAAGTTGGATAATAAAAAACATTTTAAAAAACTAGATTCCTTCGAATTTTGGGTTTGAATGTGGCTACTGCATGTACCTCGGACAGCAAAAATAACTAGCAAAATTTAGACAACAAGCCTGAAATTACTGGAAGTTAAGTTTACCAAACTAAGGTGATCTTGTTTTGGTCATATCATGCAATAAAATTCCTTAGAAAAATCAGTTATGCTAGCAAATGAGGCTGGCAAAGAATGCATAGTATAGATACCATCAGGCTAATACAGGATTAATCCTGGAAACATTAAATAAAGTTATAAAACACTGAAAGAATGAAAAGAGTTGTAAAGTCTCTGAAAGTCAGAGACAAGTAGAGGGAGGGGGGAGGGAGGGAGAGAGAGAGGGGGAGGAGAGAGAGATATCTTCGCCTAGTTCTCCTTTGTCATCAAATGATGATTTATCAAATGGAATTATGTAAATAAGCAGTTCCGCACTGGGTGTTCTCCTGTCTCTCATATTAACCATTCAGAGGCACTGGATTTGCAATCTGCACACATCTGAAGAACAGGAGGTTGGAGAGGTCTATCTAGTATTTCCAGGAGGATCAACAAGTATTAAAGTAATTATAAGGTATCATGAGCAAACTTGCCAGGTGGCACATTTTGACTGGATGCTCAATCTTCCCTACTCCCTGTTATTCAGTCACAAAAGATTGAGAACTGCACAATCCCAACAGAATTTAACAATGGTTTTAAGCAAGTCTAGACTTGATCTCTTTGGAGACAGTGCCTGGGAGAGCCTCATGTTGCTACTTCTAATTTATAGCTTGAAATGACCAGATCTATTAAAACAATAGGTATTTTTAGTAGTATCAACTTCAAAGTGCTACCTTAGAGCAGTTAGTGCCCATTTTATCCTCCTTTTATTAAATTACCAAGCAATGTTCTGATGTGAAAAGAACAGTAACAGAATTTTAAATGTTGTTTACTATTATTATTTATTTTAAAAAGTAAAGTAATTATTTTAACATTTTAACATTATTTTGAAAATAACAGGTCACATGTTACACACCTATTATGTTTTTAAGGTGAAAGTTTAGTCCTATTAACAAGAATATACCATGAAAGCCACCTGGGTGACTTAAGGCCAGTCACTCTCTCACCTCACAGGGTTCATGTTGTGGGGAAAATAGGAGGAGGAAAGTGTGTTGAAGGTGTTTGCCACCTTGAGTTATTTGTAAAACCAATCAGTCAGTCAGTCAGTCAGTCAGTCAATCAATCAGTTAGTCAATCCTAAAATGGGACATAGTGCTTACTCTATGGAGTCTGTGCAGGACCCAGGGGAGGAAGGCACTCACCAAAACTCATATGACATGACCAAAAAGAATCTTTGTTCTACATCAGGGATGTCAAACTTGTGGCCCATGGGCCAGATGCGTCACATGCTGGCCACACCCACGCCCGGTTTAGCGAAGGGGGAAAAAGTCATAATATGTCACATGATGACGCCATGACAATGCGATTTTTACACCCCTGTTCTACATGATGACCCAGGCACATATGACTGAGAAGGGAAGTTAGTGCTGGACCAGAACTAATCCTTACTTATCAAGGATGCGGTTTATACATCTATGCCAGATAAGGCCACCTGGAAATCTAGGGTCACTCAAATCCCAGCACCTAATTTCATACAGTCCTTGCTTTATTTTCAAATCCATCCACATATGCTCAGTTTAAATTGCTGAGAATATTTTCTCCCTTCTCTGGCACTGTAAGCTTAGGAGAGAAAGAAGAGTGTCAGAAAGATGCACAGCATAAAAAGAAAAGGGAAATGTGTTATATTGAGATAGAATGTATAGCCACCATACTGATTTTCCTAAGAATACTTTTAGTGTCTATGTTGGGCCAAAGGTTTTATTAGAAATATGGATTATACTTAAAACCATTTCTTTGTTTTTCTTTTTTCTTTTGCTAAATTAAACAAAAACCTTTTTGAAAAGTTAAATCAGAGAATCTGGGAGATACCGAGGGAAGATTTATAGGCAGATGGATACCCACCAGTGTTACGTTGAGGATCCAGGTTTATGGTTACTAGATACCTGAACAGGCAAAGGAGGACACAGAAAGGAGTAGAAATGGATGGTGCGGGGGGGGGGGGAGGAGGACATACTGTTAAATTTCTTGGCATCTGTGACAAAAATTACAGTAAAACTACAAAAAAGTACTTAGACCACATGTATATGAAATTACTGTCTCCAGCGTCAGAAAGACTAGGTGTCCCCCCCACCCCCAAATCTCAGGAATGTGTTAGAGCTGGAAGCAAAAGTCTTTAAGGTATGACTGATTAAGGTCTTGTCAATTTCAGGCACAGGAAGGAGGATACCAATCAGCTAATTAAAGTCACAGAACTGAACTTATTAATGTTTAGTTTGCTGCTCAGAAAGAGATACTCAGAAAGTGGACAATATTTGTCTTTAAGGCTATGCCTCCCAGATGGGCACATGAGGACATGTCATTTTGCCAAATGTGTGGTAACGCTATTCAGACTATATGAGCCCAGGATGTGTCTGGTTCTTGATGCAACCTTCTCCATTTGGCCTCAGGCCTTCAACAAATTAACCCTGAAAAAAACTAAGACCCTCAAGAGAGAGAGAGAAAAATGTGACTTTCCTGTGGGCTACAGTAATACATTGGTAAAATCACCTTCCATTTTTTTCTGAACACATGAACGAAAGTGGTTGAAACCAGCATTTGGACAAGAAAGTGAACCATCCCTTCAAATTTAGAATCGGCTCTGAATGCAGTTATGCAAAACATATCCACATCATATATATCTTGATGTTGTTAGTTGTGAAGTCATGTCCAACCCATCGCGACCCCATGGACAATATTCCTCCAAGCCTTCCTGTCCTCTACCATCCTCTGGAGTCCATTTAAGCTCACGTCGACTGCTTCAGTGACTCCATCCAGCCACCTCATTCTCTGTCGTCCCCTTTTTCTTTTGCCCTCAATCGTTCCCAGCATTAGGCTCTTCTCCAGTGAGTCCTTCCTTCTCATTAGGTGGCCAAAGTATTTGAGTTTCACCTTCAGGATCTAGCCTTCTAAAGAGCAGCCAGGGTTGATCTCCCCTAGGACTGATCGGTTTGATCGCCTTGCAGTCCAAGGGGCTCGCAGGAGTCTTCTCCAGCACCATAGTTCAAAGGCCTCAATTCTTTGGTGCTCAGCCTTTCTTATGGTCCAATTTTCACAGCCATACATTGCAACTGGGAAAACCATAGCCTCGACTATATGCATTTTTGTCGTATATCTATATTCCTATGTCATCAATATCTATATCATATCATATATCTTGCCACATATCCATCCTTCCATACTGCTAGAAGCAAGAAAAAGCCCCTGTTTGCCATGAGCCGCCATGCAGCCTAGAAATAATAAAAGGATCCAAGGTTGAAACAATTTCAGAAAAAGAGGTTTTGATAGAGGAGAACTGATGATGGCAAAAATAATAGGAAAGTCTAACCCTTTCTGCAGGGATTGCAGCAATAATACAGAATTTTCCTGTATAAATGATTTGCAGCAGTGGTGAAATGTAAAATTTGTTACTACCAGTTCGGTGGGTGTGGCTTGGTGGGGGGGTTAATGTGACTGGGTGGGCATGGCCAACTTTTTTTTTTTACTTTTAAAAGCATTTTTTCTATAACCTTAAGAGGTTGCAGAAAAAAATGCTTTTAAAAGCCTCTGAAGATCAGGCAACTGAGCTGGGATCGTCAGAGGCTTTTAAAGGCATTCTTTTTCCTACAACCTCTTCGGCCAAAGAGTTTGCAGAAAAAAAATGCTTTTAAAAGCCTCTGAAGATCAGGCAACTCAGCTGGGATCGCCAGAGGCTTTTAAAGGCATTTTTTTCTGCAACCTCGGCCGAAGAGGTTGTAGAAAAAATGCTTTTAAAAGCCTCTGACGATCCCAGCTGAGCTGCACGATCATCAGAGGCTTTTTTTTTTTACTTTTAAAAACATTTTTTTGGCCGAAGAGGTTGTAGATAAAATGCTTTTAAAAGTTAAAAGAAAGACTCTGTTGATTGTGTGGCATAGCTAGGCATGGGGTGGGGGTGGGGGTACAGGGATTTTTGCTACCGGTTCTCCAAACCACCTGCTGCCTTCACTACCAGATCAGGTGATCCAGTCCGAACCGGGAGCATTTCACCCCTGATTTGCAGTCAAATAATTAGGGCAAACACCACCTTTGTTCATTTTTTATTTTAAATTTGTTTTATGTATTTCCTGTTCTTTTTTTCCATGGAAGAACAATGTTAAGTAGGGAATTAGCTCCATCCACTGCCTTTAGTTGAAACATGTTGAGGGCTGTATTGCAATCCTGATGAGGATCAGATATGGTTGGTGTTGTGGATATGACTTTGTTCATTTCCAGCCTGTTTCCCAGCCTGTTTTCCCCTAATTGATCTAGGGTTCCTGCCAGCAGTTTGAAGTAATATCCATAACCAGGAGTTAGACTACCAAGAAAGCTTGGGAGTTAATGAGAAGTAATTTATCTAGGAAAATTTGAAGATGCAAATGGAGAACCCAAAGGAGATACATATTTGACTAACCAGCCAGGTGTTCATCACTTTTTAAAAATAACAATTATGACTTCTTATCTGGCCAACACTATCATCTTCTGTGTTGCTTTGGAAGCTTTGAAGGAAGAAGAAATATATTTATTGTCCACATTGCAACACATTATGGATTTGTGGTGTACAAGTATAGAAGCTTAATGCAGACTTGTCCTCTTGACATTCCAGTCAGGTCCTGAAATGAATTCTACCCTCACCTATATTTCTCATTTCAGCACTAACACTTGTTGAATATTTTGGAATCCTAAAATAGTGCCTTCAGATATTTATATCTATTTAAATTATCTCAACATATCCTGATTTTTGTCTTGAGAAACAAAAATAAACAGAAGACCTTTTTATTACCTTTCTTCCCACACAACAAAAGCCAAATTGTACGAGGTGCAATGACAAAAAAGTAAACTAAACTAAAAAAAAAAACTAAAAAAAAGATGATGAGGGCAAAAAGCTATAGCAATACTGCTCACTCAGAGGTAGCAGGCAGCCATTCTATATCCTAATTAGAGGTAGCAATAGCAAACTATTCACATAAAAGCAAGATGCAAACAGTGGCAGCTAGTAATTTATGAGATCACTTTTCATTGTTAACACAAAGGGAGTGTTAATGTTTTGTTCTTTGTGAATTCTAATTAAAATACTCGGCCATGTTTTTATTCCATCCTCATTGATATCTATACTAAAATTACTTCCTTAGTATTATTAGGATTATTCTACAGCATACCTTTTTCTGGCACTGAGGAAGTTGTTCCCATTCAGTTTCCTTAATTTTAACATTTTTATATGGCTAACTTTGAAAATGCTGTAATTTCATCCCATCAAATCTAGTAATACTTCTCTAAGTCTCAGGATAGAGTTAAATATTTACTGCTATGGTTAATTTTAATTTTATAAACAGAAAATAATTTTTTTTCTCCACAGCTGTCCTCAGTGTTGCAGGGGAATGATAACCAAAAAAATAATAGAAGAAAATATCCAAGGACTGGAGGTGGGGGGTGGGGCTGCCTACATTGATTTGAAGTTGGAAACAAGGGCTGGTCATTTAGGCAGATGCAGGCACCAATGAAGTCTTTTATTGCATCACTAAATCATGACAGACAGCCCTCCAAGGCTGTTGGTAAACTTCCACTCCACTTTTCCCCACAAAACAACCACTGCAACCCAGTCCCACCAGCTAAATCCACTACTCACCAGAACCAAGACCACCAGAACCAAGAGACCAGAACCAAGACCCCTTAGAAAGAAAGTCTAAGCCCACAAACCAGGTACAGAGTTTGCAAAACAAGGTCCATAATCCACAACCCAGAGTCAGAGTCTGCAAAGCTATGTATGCAAATCCAAAGGATGAAACACAATTAAAGTCCATGAATGAAGATTTCAAAAAGTCAGGGGAGAGTGTGCCAAGACAAATGGTCATTCCCTACAAACTCACCCTCCCCTGGCTTCTGGCTAAATTTCCCTGAACCAGGTGTGCCTTGTGAGTGGGGCAGGGCAGTCTCCTCATGAGCAGCCTCGCAGACCTCCTCTGAGCTTCTCTTCACTCCATTCTCTATGCGTGCAGCTCAGGTGGGGGAGGCAGCTATTGCTTGTCAGAGGGGATCTGTTGTCTCTCATCACTGCTGCCCATCTGCAGCCGATCCTCTGCATTCATGAAGGCAGGCAGCTCTCCATCCGGTCGACCATTTCCCCCAATGCTGGACTGTCTTGGGACAGCATTGTCCTCAGCCTGTGGACACTCCTGACGTTCCAGAGAAGACATGTCATTCTTATCCGATGATCCCAGTTCCTCTCCCTCCTCTTCCTCCAAACCAGGATCCAACAGGGCTATGACACTTGGGCTTTTCTCACCTCCCATAATTCACTGGGCTGCATTTCTGTCAGATACCTCTAGATGTGGAAGCTAGCTAGCTACCACCTTGGTTGGCTTCAAAAAAGTTTGAACCAATTAGTGGAAGCCATGGGAAACAGTGTGTTGATGGTAAGGTGGCTGTCTCCGAAGGCCATCCGCTAGGAGACTAGTGGGCTTCATATGCAACTGGTCAGTTGTTGCAAGAACAAACTCCTGGACAAAATGGGTCAGGGTTCCATCAGGGCAGTATTTATGTTTTTATGATTTGAATCTCCTTGAAACTGCTGCTTGTTGCTGTTACTTAATGGGAAAACACAAAGGCTGTAGAATTGAGGTCAATTTAAAATGACACATGGGCTACCGTATTTCCACAAAAATAAGACCCTGTCTTATATTTTTTTGAACCCTGAAATAAGCGATTGGCCTTATTTTCGTGGAGGTCTTATTATTTTGGGTCGCTTGGAGCAAGACAGGGCTCCTTTTGCTGTCTTACCTGATTTCCAACTCTGCCTCCCTAACCCTAACCAGAGGAAATGGTGGGGATTGGCTGGGCATGCGTTTAAATATTTTTGGGGAGAGGTTATTTTTGGGGAGGGGTTATTTTAGCGCATGTGCTCAAAAGCCCGATTGGGCTTATTATCGGGATGTTGTGTTTTCAGGGAAACAGGGTAAGAATGAATAGGCAGGAGATGCGTGTGGCATAGTAAAATAGTAAGGAAGGGCCCTTTGAGCGCTATCACACTGTGAGAGAAAGATGAGCTTCTGATCCTGGAAACATCTCTGGGTTCTATCATACCCTGCAGGATATCTGATCCCAGCTTGTTGCAAATAATCAAATATTATTTGATTATGTTTTTATCATTAGCTTATCATTGCAGGAGGAATATAATGCCTAAACTTGTCTCCCACCCTTTGTTTTCCTATTGGGGGAGGAAATCCTTCCTATTCAGATACTGATTCCCAGGCTGCCACCTAAACCCATGGATTTAGAAAGCCCAAAGTGGAAGGACATTCTGAGTCAGAAGGCTTGTTTTACCCTCATTTGCAGGGCAAAAGGGCCTATCTATAGCCCTGCCTGACCTACCTATTAGTTTCAGACCTAATAGCATTATGCTATGGTTTGTCACCGCCTGGAGATTAAGAAATAAATTGGTCACATTTCAGAAGCTCTGACAGCTTCTATCATACTTTCTCAAAAAAAAGTTCAAAAGCTGTTTAATTGGCAAAGGAAAAAAGCTTAACTGACTTAAGCCCATCCTTTAGAGAGTTTTCAAAAGCTCACTGCAAACACTTCTGCTTCAAAGCTTCTGCTTCTTTATCTATGAGAAGCTAAACATTGGGTAATTCTTTAATTAGTTCCCAACAAGATGCTTTCTCTGCAGCACCGGATCACAACAGGGTAATTATGTCCTTAGTTTTAAAACAAGTGTCAATACAAATGGTTTTCTGGCTTCCTCATTTTCCTCCCTCCACACTTCCCCCCTTCCCTTTGCCTGCATTTCCTTTAATTACCAAGCTGCCAGCCACAAAGAGGAAATCACCAACTTACTCTGGGTAGGGACCAAGCATGGGCAAAGAAGACAATTGCAAGAGACTTCTTTGATGGAAAATATCTAAAGAGGCTGATTTAGGGTGCAGAGAAGTGGAAAGGGAGGGTTATTCAGCATTTCCTTTCTCCCTTCGTCCCATGTCTCCTTTTTCTACAAGTCTTTTCAGCCTCCCCATTTATGTGAATGGCATGTTACACCCCCATTTCCCCCCCAAAAAAAACCTCCTTTGGGGAGTGTGGGGTTGTAGAGAAAAATGTGCATTATGACTGGCTAGAGTTAAGGTCTCCTCTGTTCCTGTCATCTTCAAATTCAAGTTTGTACTCGATAGATATGTATTTTCAAGTAACATGCTAGATACTTACCAAATCATTTAAATTGGTAAAATATGGTTTCCCACTATGAAATAATCCAAAATCTCAGTATTACACACTTCTCTCTTCCCTTGTTTTCCACCTATGAAGGGATCAAAAGTTTCCACCCTAAAATTAATTATAGTTTCCTATGATTGCTGAACCCAGGAAATGCTGGCTTGTTGAAAGTACAATTAATGAAAACACACTATGACCAGAGGTGGATTTCAGCAGGTTCTGACCAGTTCTGGAGAACCGGTAGCGAAAATTTTGAGTAGTTCGGAGAACTGGTGGTAAAAATTTTGACTGGCCCCATCCCCATCTATTCTTTGCCTCCCAAGTCCCAGCTGATCGGGAGGAAATGGGGATTTTCCAGTATTCTTGGTGCCACGCCCACCAAGCCATGCCATGCCCACCAAGCCATGCCATGCCCACAAAGCCTTGCCCACAGAACCGGTAGTAAAAATTTTTGAAACCCACCACTGACTATGACCATGTTCCAAAGCCTGATTTGTTTTCAAATTGAGATTATTTATTTATTTATTTATTTATTTATTTATTTATTTAGTTGCATTTCTATGCTGCCCCACTCCCAAGGGACTATTTCAAATAAAAACAAATGAATGTTTCAATCTTAATTTATGACTGAGATAAAACAAGTTAGTTTTTATAGTGGAAAACTACAGTTGTGCGTTTTAATTTATTTTTATTTATTTATTTGATTTGATTTCTATACCGCCCTACTCCTGAAGGACTCAGGGCGGTGCACAGCCAAACAATAAAATACATACATACAAAATTTAAAAGTGGAATTAAAATCAAATTAAATAGTTTTGGCCCAAACAAATTAAAACCCCAATCAATTTAAAACCAATTTTAAAATTTGAATATATAAAGTACTAAAAAATATTAAAAAATTAAAAATCTTTTATAAAAGAGGGAGAAAATTAGGCCAGGCCCGCCTGGTGAAATAAAAAGGTCTTTAAGGCGCGGCGGAAGATGCGCAGATCCGGGATCCTCTGTATCTCCGGGGGGAGCTCGTTCCAGATAGCAGGTGCCCCCACAGAGAAGGCTCTCCCCCTGGGGGTCGCCAGTTGGCATTGTTTGGCCGATGGCACCCGGAGGAGCCCCTCTCTGTGGGAGCGTACCGGCTGGTGGGAGGCTATTGGCGGTAGTAGGCGGTCCCGCAAGTACCCAGGTCCTGAGCCATGGAGCGCTTTAAAGTCTTTTCATTTCATATGAAAAGACTTTAACCAGACAGATTAGCTGTCTGAACTCGTATGATAAATGTGGCAACATTTTTACGATTTTACAAATAATGTAGTTTTATGTCACATGGATAGAATTCTGCAGTCATCTTTAATTATGGCAAACAGCAAAATAAATAAATAAGAAAAACTATAGATTTCATAAAATTTAAAATAGGTGAACATTTCAGATTATTTTCCAAAACCAGTTTAAAAGTAAGATCAGTAATGATGTGAATGTGAAAGCAAATGGACAGTCAATATATGTAATTTTGAACTGATACAACAATTTTCCATTTTGATAAATAGGCTATCATTTTGAGATGAATTCTGTTTCAAAAAATGTAAGGACATTTTTATAATATATAACAATCCAATTTATATTTCCATGTAAACTGACAACAAAAAATACAAAGGAGTTCCAAATCACATGGATTACAATAGTTTTTTAATGAGAATAATGAATCAAGAAGCATTCACAAGATACTAGTATATTCAACAAGAATACCCATTAACATCAGTTTTTCAGACTTGATAACATATTCATAATGCTCCTATGTTTTCAGAATTAAAAATTAAAACCTGGTACTGTCTTATTTCCTAGATTATTATTTTTTAAAAATCTCTGTGTAACTAACACAAGTATATTGACACAAGTATACACATGACTTTATAATGTGTTGACACAGAAAAAGGCATTCTCAACTCTTATTCCTGAAACCCCAAGTGTCACTGATGACATTTTTTTTTCACCTGGACCTGTGGAAAAGAATGTCTCATCAAATTCCATCATGACCTCATCAATTCCCATCACACCATCAATCTCAGACTTGATCTATATACAGAGGTCACAGTGAAACAACACAATATACACAAATAAATCTACATTACACTGGAAACTCACAAACCACCTTGCATATCTACATGATTAAAGCTTCTGTCCAAAACATACCTCCAAATCTATTACTGATAACTAGGTTTTATGTCCCAATGACATTTTTTCCTGATCCCCTTGACAGAGATGCTCAACTGATGGAATTAAGGTAGCCATCCAAGAGACTTAACTGAGATCAAATAGACACACTAATAGGACCTTTTAAATGAATATGCACAAAAGCAGAATAACAGAAGACCATGGTTGCCACCCATTGTTCACACCTCAGCTCAAATGTATCATCAATATGCTACAATCCATACTGAACAACTGTACTTTCTCAGGCCTGGGAAGGCAGGTCCATATTTGCATACAGACAACCCCACAACCTGAAGCAGATGCTTACAAGCAACAATAAACAAGATAATAATATTGAAATGAGAACCAAACCCTGCTAAGAGCCTAGGTTTTGATTTTGCCCTCACATTTGCATCAACAGTACCTTATAGGCCCCAACAAATATGAACATAAGATTAAAAGTGGCTTCACAATTCTTCTTTACTTTACTACCTATCATCATCTGCCAGGAATGCCCGTCTGGATTCCACATAGGATAAAGGGGACAGATGTTGTATGCAAAAATTAAAGGATACGGGTTTGACATCAGGACTCAAAAGTATAAAGTATTATCAAAGCATTTCAATCTCGCTGGACACTATATGGCAGGTTTCAAAGTAATCCCCCGGGAAAACAAAACATTATCTTTAAATGAAAGATTGCTGAACTCACGTACATCGCAAGATTTCAGGCAATCTCAAAAGATCTCAATAAACACAATGGGTTTTTAACTGATAAGGTTATATCAGTTGTAACTGTCTCTCACGTAACCGGTATCAACATTTATTTATTATTTATTTATAAAATTTATTGGATGCCCATCTTACCATAAGGTAACTCTGGGTAGCTTACAGTCATAAAAATACATCTACATTAAAACATAAATAAATTAAACCCAAAGATTAAAATCTAAGGACATGTGGGGAGCGCAGAGCCAGAATGTGGGGAGGTGAGATCTGTTGTTATTTGATCAACCACCTCCACTGTGCTGTTCCCCCATTGGGGACTCAGGCCAACTGGCAGAGCCAGACCCTTACAAAAGGATAGGAGGGTTGGGGCCAACCTCACATGGGGGGGGGAGATGCTGCAGAGGGCAGGCAGGAACAACAGCAGAGAAGGCCCTCCTCCTGGACCCCATCAGTTGGAATAATCGGGATGATAGGACCAGTGGTAGGATTCAAGTAATTTAACCGGTTCTCTGCCCTAATGATTTCTTCCAACAACCAGTTCATCAAACTGCTCAGAAAGTTAACAACCGGTTCTCCCGAAGTGGTGCGAACTGGCTGAATCCCACCACTGGATAGGACCCACAGAAGGCCTCCTCTGCCAGCACAAGTGCAGTATACCACCTCTGCATAGCCCTCTTGTCTTTCTCTTTTTCCCCCATCTCACTTTAAATGCTGCATCAGTTTGACCACTCCATACATCTGATGAAAAAAACTGTAGCTCACAAAAATGTTTGCCTTTTAATAGCGTTTACTACAGGGGTGGGTTCTACTTACCTTTACTACCGGTTCGCAACAGGATCGCGCGCGCAATGTGCAGATCGCTTCTGATGACGTCAGGGTCAGTGGGTGGAGCCTCCTGCCAGTTTTACTACCGGTTTTATAGAACTAGTCCGAACCGGGGGCTACCCACCACTGATTTACTAGTCTGAAAAGGCGATGGCAGTCTCCTGATTTTTAACTATCATCGACTAACATGCCTTTCTTCCTACAATGCCTGGAAGTGAGACCTTATACAATGAAAATGTCATGAAAATGTTGGACAGCAGTCTTTCCTCCATTGCTCTGCAAAAAATTCTGTATGAAGTTAAGGCATTAAAAGAAAAGCAAAAAACTAGTCTCACCAAATTTATTAATCATTTTGCCTTGGCTGCAGCATAAAAAGAAGGAATTAAATACCTTGAAAATATTTGAAGTCCCTATTTCTGATGTGTTGATGAACTAACAAACCTTTTAATGATGCTTCTGTGGGAAGCAAAAGATCTTATTAAAATATTCCAGGCAGCATAAGACATTATTTATTTCTCTTGGTGAATCGAAGGGTGGGGGAAGACTGATGGTTAAGTGGAAGACTAATCATCATGATGGGATTGACATCTTTGAAATCTGCTGTAATTAGTGGTACAGCACTTCATTCTTGGGCTCACACTTCTTTTTTTTCAATTATCAGAACGGCAGCTATACTGACAAGATTCAATAAATCAAATATGGAAGTGTTGCCACCAAGTGGTGCGAGATGGGTTAGTCACCTTAATTTAGTGTTAAAAATACTCTTTAGAAATCTTAACATCTTCAGTTGCTAGCCATCTTTTCATGTATTGATAGTGATATCTCCATCTGCACACTGAAATGTTTATTTTAGTGTATCATTTCATCCGCAAGCAGAAAAAGACTGAAGCAGCTCAGCATATCCCAGATGGCTGTGATTGTCAAAATGGGTAAAAAGAGAAGGAAGAAGATGAATATTTCTGTTGAAAAATATAGATGCTGCAGCAGCACATAATATAAATGGAGTTGTACTCCATCTTGAGTGTTCATCTTGCCCTGAAAACACTATGTGTGTTATAGGATGAACAGGTCTGCAAAAAATCCATACAACTATAGGTTGCAATAAAAATACACTTCGCCCTCTAACTCCGGCTTTCATCTGGTGATATCTGGATTTTTATAGCCCAGATGTAGTGGCATAGTCTACTGTTTGATGGGAAGAGAAACAGACAGCTGCCCTTTCAGCTCAGCATTACTATACTATCTGGCAAGGTTCTCTCAGGGTTTCAGGCAAATATTTCAGGCAGATTTGTTTTCTCCTAGGCTTATTTGGAGGGATAGAAGTCTGCATAATATTTACCATGGAGTTCCACTGTAAGTAAACTCAATGTTGGAGATTACCATATCCCTCTTCACCAATGAGCAGTTTTGAACACAAGGGCAAATGGCAAGAGATTGATAAGGGACAGGATATGTGGTTCTCTCCCTCTCCCTCTCCCTCCCTCTCCCTCCCTCCCTCTCTCTCTTCTCTCTCTCTCTCTCCCTCCCTCCCTCTCTCTCTCTCTTTCCCCTTGTCTCTCTGTCTCTCCTCAAGATATAGTTTAGGTAGATGACATGCATTCCCAGCCTATATTTTTCTTTATAATTTGAACTTTTGATTTAAAAATAGTGAGTGTCTGCTGATATTCATTGATTGCTGAACTAAGCCCATACCATATACTTCCAGGACAACTATGTACAGCATTTGATTTTATCCTTTTAAAATTCAGAGTCATGCTATTTCATTACCCAGTTTCTTTTAGCACTAAGCATATGTTTAGAAGTACATCCTTTACTAATGACTTCTGTTGAATTCAGAATTGTAGCATGGTTTTTATGAAAAATCTAAGCTTGGGGAGGGGGATTTTTGATGGTTGGAGGCTGTACTCCCCCTGCAAGTTAAAGATTACAGTAACATAATGAACAACTATCTTGGGAAGTGCAGTTGAGACAAGAAATTATTCAGCTTTTTCTGAGGGTTATACATTTCTTCTGGTTTTTCAGCCACAGATGAGTAAGAGAAAGAATGTTTTTCCTGTGATTTAGCACTAAATTTCAGGATTTGATTTTAAGGGGACTCTGGAATTATGAAATGAATAGTTCTGAGGTAGAAGGGTCCCACCTCAGCCGTAAAGGAAGTAAAGTAAGGAAATGCTCTATTTAGCATTTATATAGAATCTCTCTTCCTCGTCCATGTAAGAGGATTCTCCTTGTACAACACACAATCCCACTGCCTTGAAGCATCTTTGGAAAAGCAGGTGAAATGAACTGTCAGATGTAATCCCAGGCAACAAGAAAAAGGCAATCACCATCAGGGATAATGTTTATATAATAATTATAACTAGTCAGCTATTAATCTGAGATTAGTGTACATTGGAGGTTGCAGACAAGAGATTTTCTGTTGTGTATATTTGGTCAGTACTAGTCTGATTAGTCTAGGAGGAGGGGGGTCCATTTTAGTATGGTAGGAATACATGCACCTTCCCAGATCTTCAAAGCAGCATCTCCTTTTCAGACCTGTTACAATAAGTGCATAGGTTTACCTGACTTGTTTGTTACCTTGATTTAACTCCTTTTCCTCCCTCCAAATCAGCGATTACGAATTGTAATACAGTCCTGTTAAATCAGAATTGCACCTTGTTTCCCCCCTTTTGTAATATCATTGGAAATAAAACCATGGAGGTAGTTTTACCTTTTCTGATTGGCACCTTTTAAAACAATATTTTTCCTAACATTCCTAACAAATCCTTCAATCTTAAAAAAAAAAAATGTTCTTCTTGGTTCTGGAGAAATCTGATTTTTGGAGTTCTACTATGTTTAACACTTAGCAGAAGGAAGAAAGGGAGTGAGAGATGCTTACCAGATTATAATAGGGAAGAAGCTATATATCAACAATTTTTTGTCATTTGTGCTAAAATATAAATATAATCTATCAGATGTAACTCAATGACAATATTTACAACTACACCATTTGTTAACAACATTGCTTGGACCAGCAGCATTTTCCACAATAAACATTCCATTGTTTATTTTTATTTTTTGATACATTTTCCACTTATTTTTTACACACTTGTTATGTATTTTTTGATACTGTATATATTGTTGTGTTTTGTTCCTTTTGTTTTTTTTCTTTTCTCCATTATTATTTTAAAAGCAACAAAAATAAATGTAAAAAACAAGCAAATTGAAGGAACAGTGAAATGTTGATTTTTCTTTCTAGATATGTTCATTGATGCAACAAAGCAAAGATAAACCTAACTTGGTTGTGTTTTTTAAAACCAGGAAAAATTGACCAGAATTCTGCCTCTTTCATTTCTAGCCCTTCTATGGGGTAAATGGTGAAACTTTTCTTTCAGAAGGAGTAAAGAAGTAGGGGAATTCAACCAATCAGAGTCTCTGGTAAATGAACACCAGGCCATCAAAAATGACTAAAGCAAAGGAAGGCCCTGAAACAGGGGTGGGTTCTACTTACCTTTACAACCGGTTCGCATCCTGCCCGCGCGCATGCAGATCACTTCTGATGACATCTGGGTCAGTGGGTGGAGCCTCCCACCGGTTTTACTACTGGTTCTTGCGAACCAGTCCGAACCGGGGGTAACCTACTACTGTCTTAGGAAAAGTAGGAAAGGCATTTTTAAAGTCAGTTTCATTTTCAGCGGAGGAGGCAGTGAGCTGAAAGAAGCCATGTGGAAAAGCCCTCAGAGTAGAGGACAAGCCCTCAGCAGAAGGAATAGAACAACCACAAAGTGTTTTGTGTTTTCAGATGTTTCACTGCCTGAAAAACATCCAACCTTGCCAAGGAAATGGCCAGAAAGAGATGTTATCAAAACAGTTTTTTAAAAACGTACAGCTTGACCCCCCATTTAAAAAGAACAATAAAAAATATTGAAGTGAAAACATTATTTCAAGCTTCATTTAACTTTTAGAAATATTTCCTAAATAAACCCACACATCCAATTTGCTTCAAATTTTGCTTTAAACAAAATGTAAATTTTAATACCTTTACATTTATTTCTATTCAAGTCTTTTATGACTGCCTTACCCAACTTGGCACATTTCTGTTTCTACCTCTTTTGCCCCAGCATGACAAGATTTTTGTTCCTGTGTTGTAGCTTCATCAACTCAAACTTTTCATTCATTGATTGTAGGTACTGGATTAGGAAGTATATACCCTGACTTCATGTTTTGTGATGATTCTTACATAAAAGTTGGATGCAATAAAGAATATGTTGATGAAATGTTCCTATTGCTGAAAAAATCCTGGGGTCCTGGCTGATTTATGCTTACGTAAGTTAAATAAAAATTGTATTAGCCTACAGTACATCCTTGTGCAGCATCTGTATAAGATATTCAAGGGGATAATAAACTGCAGCGGTTGCCTTTGAGAGGTATTATCCATATTATCCATATATTTTATGTGTGCAAATCCCTGCTCTTCATCCAGTCTAAACAACTTTTCATTCTTTTTTCACCCAAAAATGTTTTTAATCTGCTTTAGATTTAAACAGGCGAAGGGGGGGGGAGTGTCATTTCTACATCATTAACTGGGTCTTGGGTCTAATACTAGAAAGTCTTATTTTCCACTCTGTAAATAATATAGTACCATATTTGAAATGAGTTTGAGGTTTAGTAATAATCAGCTTTGCAGATGATCTCGCTAACTCCATCACAAGAGCGCTGCTTGTAAGATGAGTTGTCCCAAGTACTACCTGACCTTGGCTGGAAAGTTTTGAGATTTTGCATTTTCTAATGTTATGCAGGGTGTGATAATAGAGTGAAGATATCTAGCCACAGATTCAGTGACCTCTCAGTATGGTTTAGAGACAGGATCTAAAGCTTACAGAACCTTCAAAATACAATATTTCTCCAACATTTGCAATCAAATAATCTATCCTAGAAGACATAGATGTCCATCTAATTTCTTAGTCAAAGGCATATCAAAAGGAGACTGTAGAACTCTTCATCTGCAGTGCTTCCCATTTCCACAATGTCCATTGTGGCAGTTGAAGAACAGATACCTGCATGGCACTGAGAATGGGGAAGGCTGGTATATGTTTTAGAGCAGGGGTCTCCAACCCCCCCCGACCATGACCCACTACTGGCCTATGGCCTATTTGGAATTTGGCTGCGTAAATGGCTGTCCAGAGCATGTGAGTGCACATGCGGGTCAACTTGTGCAAGAGACAGGCCATCGGGCATTCATGAGTGTGTGTGCAAGCCCACTGCTTGTGCAAGTTGATCTGCGTGCATGCGTACTGCAGTGGTGAGATTCAAATTTTTTTACTACCAGTTCTGTGGGCGTGGCTTGGTGGGCGTGGCATGGCTTGGTGGACATGGCAGGGGAAGGATACTGTAAAATCTCCATTCCCACCCCACTCCAGGGGAAGGTTACTGCAAAATCCCCATTTCCTCCCAATCAGCTGGGATTCGAGAGGGAGATAATAGATGGCCAGTCAGAGGTGGTATTTACTGGTTCTCTGAACTACTCAAAATTTCCACTACTGGTTCTCCAGAACTAGTCAGAACCTGCTGAATACCACCTCTGGCGCACTGGCCTGCCACTTGTCAAGGGCTCTGTGGTTGTGTGTGTGTGTGTGTGTATGTGTGCATGCTGGACTACCACTTGTGTGGCCCAATTCCCCTCTCCTCCCCGAGCCAGGCCACCAAACTGCAAAAGTGTGGGGACCACTGTTTTAGAGGATAATTTCTGCAATAGGATCAGACAAATCACCTGTCTGAGTTTTTTTTTGTTTTGTTATTCCATGTCTTATTGAAAGGACCCTAGTAAGATTTGAGAACTAGAAAATTCTTCAGCACTGTTTGAGTTACTGTTATAATATTGGAAGAAAATCACAAAACTCATATAAAAAGATAATAAGAAATATATCTTATTGGTTCTATTCAAGGTATCAATTGTTGGGAAGGATCCAAGACCAAGAAAGCGCTTTTATCACTGTTATGGGAAAAAAGTATGTATATTTTTCACTCAGTCTGTTGGAAAATACATTTTGGATGAACTTCTCATTGATGGGGCATTAACCTCTGGCCATTAGGTTAGTGTTAAAGAGGACAAAAATATGTGTTAGAGAATTTTAACCTCTGTATGCCATCAGATTTCTGCAATTTTTCTATTAGAGTGGATACCATGAATAAACATCATGAATATATATGGGAAACCATGGGGGAAAGAGAAAAACAGAACAACATGCAACAGGAAAAAAGTATTGATCCACTGATGATAAATTTCATCACAATATTAATAAACTCTGTTCTATAGTGAACAAGACACAGAAGAGCTGCAACATTTTTAAAAACCAGACAGTAGAAACAAGAGTGTTATAGTTTGTTCTAACTGGAGGTATGAATTCTTCCCCCAGTATCTGAAGAATAGTTCCAAAGTTTGGATGATTAACCATGAAGTATGGAATCCACACAAATTATATTATTTATTTATTTATTGGTTCGATTTATATGCCGCCCTTCTCCAGAGACTCAGGGCGGTTTACAGTGCGTTAACCAATAGCCTTCATACTTTTGAATATACCTGCTTAGTAGGGCTTTCGGCCCCCCTAAGCGGTGTTCTTTTTTATACAAAGTCAGCTTATTGCCCCCACAATCCAGGTCCTCATATGCTGGACAGTTGGGATTAGATTAAGTTCCTTAGTGGCAGTCCTCTTCAGAATGAATAAAAAGTCATGATTGGGCCTAGAAGGAATGGCTTGTTTCCTATAGGATTATTTTGTATTAGGTAAAATGGAAATCAATAAGTCAGTGCATTGAAAATAGAGCTGTGAGCTCTATCCATTATTCTCCTTTTCTATTTTTTTTTAAAGGAAGTCTCTGAAAATGACGGGGAGGAGATTGGGGATGGGCAAGGAAAAATCAAGAGAAGAAAATCAAGAGAAAGGGGTCAAGTCACTTACAGATTCAAATTTTAGAAATTTGGATTTCAAGATATTGTCTGGACAATAATTGTACTAGCAATAACCTAAATTTTATTTGCATATCCCCCCCCATCCCACTCCAAAACTCTATTGTAGAAATAATCGTGTAAAGCTGCACTGCGGGTGGTGTTCCTGGGAGGTTTTTGTTGGAAGGCTCACAATGGTAAATAAAAATGAATTAATACAGCATTTCCCTTTTGTCAGCAAAGTATGCAAATAGCAGCTTGACAGAGCCTTAGCTGTATTAAAGGCTTTCCTGTTGTATCCTCAAAGGCTTTGCTTCTGGAAGCAGAAGACTTTAGGCAACCTTTAGCTTCATTTAGGTGTAATGCACATTTCCCGGCTAATGTCCTCCTGGCTCAATTCCCTACAGCCCTGGTTCTGGCTTCACACTTCACGAATTTTATTTGCAATCAATAAATAAGCCCATTAACATCAGAGCTTTGTATTTTCATCATATATCATAATTTCTCATAAACCATTTCATTATACAGGTCAGGTTCATCAAGCATGTCTCGCTCATCTTTATTTCTCAGTAGATATCTGAGGAATACAGAAAAAGTAGGCATACAATGAATTGTCTGGAAAGAGATGCAGGATTAGAGTAATGACTAAATCATTAAATTGTCATCTTTGTCATTTTTCTTTTGGGTATCCTTACAACTGTGTCATTCCAGTGCCCAACATGTTGGTTTAGCACTAGCACTTAGACTTATATATCACTTCACAGTGCTTTATAGCAGGGTTGGGTTCTAAACGTTTTTACTACCGGTTCTGTGGGTGTGGCTTATTTTGTGGGCATGGCTTGATGGTCATGTGACAATTATTTAGGATTTAGCAGAGGTACTGGTCTACCAGGCTTTTTGGTTATCTGCATTCTGCCACCGATTGCCTCCCACTGACCAATACGCTCCCACAGAGAGGGCCTCCTCAGGGTGTCGTCAGCCAAACAATGTAGGCTGGCGACCCCCAGGGGGAGAGCCTTCTCTTTGTGGGCCCCGGCCCTATGGAACGAACTGCCCCCGGACATATGAAGGATCCCCGACCTCCGCGCCTTCCGTCGTGCTCTGAAGACTCTATTATTCCAGCAAGCTGGTCTGAAGGGATAAAGGATTTTAAATTGGGTTTTGATAGGGGTTTTAAAATGGTTTTACTTGGGTGTTTTAAATTTGGCCAATGATTGAATTATTTTAATTAAGTTTTTAAATTTTTGTTGTATATTGTTTTTACCATGGCTGTCCTTTGGGAGAAGGGCAGTATATAAATATAATAAACTAAACTTAACTAAAACTAAACTTTTAACTGCTTGTAGAGCTGTACTGATCTACCCATTTATTTTTGCAGGCACTGATCTACTCATGTATTTTTGCAGGCACTGGTCTACTCATTTGTTTTCTTTTAACACTGATCAGCTGTAGGGCGGCCCTTTGAAGCCCCGCGGCAAGAGTTTAAACAGTTTTTTTCCCTCTAGCCATCAGCTGGGACTCAGGAGGCAGCAATAGATTGGGGGTGGGGCCAAATAAAAGGTAATAATAACACTGGGGGTGAGGCGCACAGGGGGGGTGGGGGGGCCAGAACCGGTTCAGTGATGTCATATTGTCACCGCTACCAGCTCGGGAGAACCGGGCCGAACCGGGAGGAACCTGTTGTGACTCCTACCCCCGAGCCCGTCTTATCAGAGGGAGAAGACTCCGAAAGTGAAGGATAGTAGTTGGCAAGGCCTCCCTCTCCAAGACCCTCCTCTCTGGAAATGCCTCAGGTGTCCTCCGAAGGCCAAGAGATAGGCCAGGAGCCAGGCACTTCCGAGCAGCCACAGTTAGACAGCGACCGAGATGAGTCTTGGCTGGATCCTCAACAGCGTCAGAAAGACAAGTGCGCGCAGCAGAGGAGGCGTGCCAGAGATTAAGCTGAGTCACTGGACCACACCCCACAGGGGATAAAAGGAGGTGTGGTGGCCATTCAGGCCTTGTGACGGACAAAACTGAAAAGCTAGCTTCATTATAACTTCATTATATGCCCTCCTTGGATTTATTATGGACTGGACTTGACAATTCTTTGGCTTTGTGGACTTATTTTGGTTTATCGGACGGAGGAGAAAAACCTCCCTTTGTGAGTAGTTTTTGGCAGACAGCTACTGGGTTGCTGCCAATTCTGTTATCTCAAAGGAATTCCTGACTGCTGGTTTTATTAACTCTTGGCTGACTGTTTGTGTGCGTGTGTGAGACGGGGACAGAACAGAACCCACCACTGCTTTATAGCCCTCTCTAAGTGATTTACAGAGTCAGCATATTGCCCTCAACAATCTGAGTCCTCATTTTACCAACATCAGAAGGCTGGAAGACTGAGTCAATCTTGAGCCAGTGAGAATCGAACTGCTGGCAGTAAGCAGAATTAGCCTGCAATACTGCATTCTAACCACTGTGCCACCACGGCTCCTGGTTTATATTAACTTTTATTTCCAAAGTAGTTTAGAAAAGCTTACTGTTTCCAAAGGGGGCAAGGAAACAAAGATGAGATACAGCATCCTTCAAATTAATCATCCCATGAGAAGCATAATTTAATTTAAGCACAAATGTGGGAAGGATTACCAGTTTGCCCTCAATCTTGAATTATCCAAATATTTTTATTATGAACAGAAGATACAATTTGCTACTAGTTGATCATTTTTGTGTTCTTTAATTGGTACTTTATAATGGCTGGTTTAAAACATTTTAGCTGAGTTAAGAGTTCAATCCAAGACAAAGAGTTTTGTAACTCTGATGCAGTGTTGGCCATGTGAGCAGTTCAGAAGAACTACACTATGCTGTTCTACCTTTCCAACTTCAGCAAGAATTGTACTAGGATAGCAATAGCACTTAGACTCATATACTGCTTTACAGTGCTTTACAGTCCCCTCTAAGCAGTTTACAGAGTCAATGTATTTCCCCCAAACAATCTGGGTCCTCATTTTACCACCTCGGAAGTATGGAAGGCTGAGTCAACCTTGAGCCTGGTGACATTTGAACTGCCAAATTGCAGGCAGCTGGCAGTCAGCAGAAGTAGCCTGAACCATTGTGAAGTAGCCTGAACTCTAACCATTGTGCCACCAAGGCTCATCAGCCCTTCAAGTGTAGAACTACTTTATTAAGTAGTTAACAACAGAGTCTCATAAGCTTACCCGTGTCTTTCCTTTTAACCCTCTTATATCGCAGGGAGTCAGAAGAGCTGAGGGTGGCTGAAATGAACAATGTTTGTTCTGCTCCTACTATTTTCCTTCTGGATTCCTTTCCCAGGTCATTTGCCTGGCTCTTTACAAAAGGGGAAGCACTCTGCTCTTATACAGATTCTTCTAAGCAATTAGAACGTCTACTAGTATTGTCTCCTCAATTAGATGGAGGAGGAATTACCCTCAGGTATAACCCACAATCTTGATTCTCTCTTCCATTAACTTGTCAGGTGAAATCTAGATTCTGGCACATATGAGATATCCCAAATGATTCAATTGAAGGATATGTTCTGTCTATGCAGCCCTCTGGTCATGTGAGTAGCGACATTGCAGAAATGAATGGTGTTTGAGAAGTTATTTGCATACAAGAGCTACTACATAACAGTCTGGTTGGAAAATTGTAGCTAGAATTAACATTCCAAGCACTAGGCTCCAATTCTTCCAGTTGATATCCCGGGTGAGGTTATAATTACATAGCAGAAGCTAACACATGAGATGGATATATGTTTATTCTTGGATTACACATGACTGCTGTGGTTTTCATGGCTCCCAACATATTGTTGCAATTATACGCTACTGAGTACATGCAGCTTCTGCATGGCCACAATGTTCTTAACCAAATCTTAGACTTTATAACATTGGCAACCATTACCTATTATCTAAACATGTTTCTTAACACTGTCACTATGAATATTTAAGAAGAAACAATATAAAGCAAGCTTGTTCATATCCTCATTCAATTATTCATTTCTGAATTAGTTATTTTTTTGGTTATTTAATTATTTATCAATAGATCTATTTTCCAGGCACATATTAACTGTTTGACAGAAAGGTTCAAGGTGTTATTTAAGGTCAAACTGATTTAAGACCTATTTAAATTATTGCCATGGATTCCCCCCCCCCTGTTTTCCAGTCACTGTGATGCCAGACTCATTAAAATGATCAATTTGTCAAATTTCGTTATTTTTCAAAGACAAGCACATCAGGAATATGTTCGCTTTTTATTTCTGTGTATAAAACAGGATGAAAATTGAAACTTTTAATCTTGCTATTGGAGTGAACTGCAAGGCCATTAGCAAACTGCCATTGTCACTGTGAACCTAATTTTAGGTTTTAGGTTCGAGATTAGCTTTCGCAAAGACTTTTTGAACCATTCTATATCTTAAATACTTATTTGTCTATGTTTCAAATATTTAAAGTACAAAATTTCACAAGTATCTTAGCAATTTTGTGATTATGTTTCTTCAAAAAAGGAAATTATATCAGCTTGGGAACAAATATCAAGTTGTTAGGACAGTACTACAAGCAACCCTCGAGGAAACATAGTGGAGACAATACTTCTAAAGAGTGTTTCTCTTATGCTGCTGTTTGTGTATCACCTGGTTTCACATAAGAATGAAGCTCAAATGACCCATGAGACTATATTAGTGCTTAACTCTGATAATGGTTCCTATTTCTAACTCAGTTGCATAGTTATTGTTTAGGTTTCTCTTGTGACCCCTTTATAGATTACTTACTAGCAGTGTGGGAGTTGCTTTTCTAAAGTTTCTCCTAGGTTGCCTGAAAGACTAGAATGATTTTTGGTGTTGCTACTTTTGGGGGCACTTTTTACTAATGTCACATAGCTAGGAAAGGAGCATAACAGTAAAGTTGTCACTAGGTGATAAACTCCTTGTAATCCCAATCATTTAAACACTGGCATTACAGGGGTAAAAAAAATCACTGTACATAGTATCAATTTCAAATTCCAGCCGATCCTAAGACTGAGACATGTGAGTTGGTAAGCGAAAGAAAGCAAAGCATCAAAATAGTGAGACTAAATTATCATCAGAAGATTCTGAGAGAACAAATGACTTTTCTTAATCAAACTTATATTCCATTTCTTCAAGCCATATACTTATTTAAATTTGCTTTTACGTAATGTCAGAGATTGGAGGGTAACTCAAAGACCCAGAAACTCTGAAAATCATCACATATAAGTTACCTGAACATTATGACCAGCAAGGTAGCAGGGTAGCAAGGTACCAGCAAGGTACACGTCCCTTTTATCCTACGTAGCTAATAAAAATGATCACAAACTCATGAACATTTATATAGAAAATGAACAGCCTGGAAGCACGTTCCCCTTTTTTACATGTCAAAGCTTTTCCATTAGCTGATATAAAATCCATGACATTGCTCTTGTTATGAACTCTGATATCTTAATGTAAATGGCTAAGTCATCTTTGCAAAACTGTCAGGAAGTCTACTAACATAAGGCCAAAGTATATTTATCTGCACTTATGCAAAATTATTGGTTTGCTTTGGGCTGAAGACTATAATACAGCTCCTTTGAGTGTCTTTCCAAAATAATATTTGTTGTAAGAAAATGGCAATGTAGGATGTAGATGCAAACACTAAAAATTCACTCTGAAAATGGATTAAGAAGGAAGCACTAAGAATTCATTGTTCATTTAGCGCTAAGAATTCATTGTGAAGCAGTAGGATGCAATTCTAGTTCTTAAAATAATTTTAAATAGCTTTTTCCCCCTTTTCCCTTTCCCAATACATATAAATATTGAGTGAAAGGAAACCTATGTTTTCAAATTCTGTCTAAACTGCATTATGTTGAACAAGGAAAATGAGATATTATTCTCGTTATTGGTCTACTATGGCTAGGCACCAAGATGGTAGTTTGTTTTCTTTTAATTAAAACAAGCACAACACAAGATAAGAAAAGCGAATAATTACTACCAGTTAAATAAAGGAGTCTACATTACCCACCTTTATAGTTAGGGAAACACACCTCATGAGCCTTTTCAGCCTCCCAGACTTCCAAAGTTAATCGTTCTTTTCTCTCTCCTATTCCTCTAATTATTTCAGCTCCGGCTGAGCTTCCAAGGATATCCCAGCCTTTGGAGAGTTCTTGTCTCCTCATGGTTCACTAAGGCAGCCATTAAAGCTTCTCATACTTGCATTTCACAATATTGGAAAGCCTCACCCATCAAATTCTAACGTTTCAGTTGCTGCCACTAATACTTTCCAATTCAACTGAAAGGATGAAACTGAACACTGTAAAAACGAAAAGAGCCAACCCTGTTTAGATATTACAAAAAGAATTAAACTTCAGCAGATAAGAAAGTCCTCACAGGTCCTGGTGGTTCTTCAAAGAGATATATGCCTTTTAGCAAAATGTCTGCATTTATATCCATTTGTTGCCCAGTCGTTTCAAGTTTTTTTTTAGTGTATAATAAGCTAATTCCGCCCTCTGGATAATTATTGGAAAAAAACCCTCTTTTTCCTATCATATAAATGCAGTATCCTATAGTTTTCTCTGGTCTTAATTTTTTATTGTTGTATTCAAGTAAATACTTGAGATTCTTTTCACATCAGGAAGCAAATGATGGGAAGTAAAATTTAGAGTATTTGGAGCCCAAAAACTTTAAATAAAAATAATTATATTAACTGCAGATGATTTATCAAGCAAGTACAGATAGTCCGTGACATACTGTACAACCATAATTGAGCCCAACATTTCTGTTGCTAAGTGAGACATGTGCTAAGTGAATTTTGCCCCAGTTTACAACCTTTCTTGCCACCATTGTTAAGTGAATCACTGCAATTATTAAGTTAGTGACACAGTTGTTAAGTGAATCTGGCTTCCTCATTGACTTTGCTTGTCAGAAGGCCGCAAAAGATGATCACTCCGGGATACTGCAACCGTCATAAATATGAGTCCGTTGCCAAGTGTCTGAATTTGGATCACATGACTATGGAGATGTTGCAATGGTCGTAAGCAAGAAAAATGGCTGTAAGACACTTTTTTCAGTGCCATTTTAACTTTTGAACAGTCACTAAATGAACTGTGATAAATCAAGGACTACCTGTATAACAAAAGGTGTTGCCACACAACATAGCTTCTGCTTTAATCCTGCACAGAAAACAGGAACAGTTAAGTTCTTAAGGCAGTATCAGGGTTTTCTTTTGTTGTTAAAGCAAATATTTAAACATTTATTTTATGGAACTTTAGGTTCCCCATCTTTATGAAAAAAACAGGGATGTTGAACATTCTAGATAATTACTGACCTATCTTTCAATCATATAATTCCATTTAATTATTGATATTCAAATATGAATTTTACTACAATACTTTAAACATCTCCTATAACATTTAAAGGTAATATCATCTTTAATTCCCTTTTAATTCAATTTCCTTTTCTATTTAAGATATATTGTATCCTAATATTATACCCAGTAATAAATATTAACCTCATAAACTTGGTTAATGTACTAATCAGGCTAATGGAAGGTTGTTGTTCAGGCTGACACAAAAGTTATTCGGAACAAGAGTGTTTTGACCTTATTTCCTATGTGTTTGGTAGGTCTCTGGGGAATCTGGATTTAGTAACGATCTATTACAGATTAAGTTAGAGACAGCTGACATAGATCCACAGAAGGATGCCTTTTCTTAACAAACTTGCTTCCTTTTTTCTGGAACTAGCAATGGAAGTGGACAAGAGTGAAGAACTAGACATAATTTACTTGGACTTGAAAGAACTTTCAATATACTGCACCATATAACAGATTCCTTTATATGGCTGGGGGTACAGCATTGATGGTGAAATAATCAATTGTATATCACATTGGTTTAGCAACAGGCAGATGATGGTAACAGTTACAAATCACATATTAAAGAATAATATATATATCATGGGATCCGTACACTGGTGGATACCAAAAAATATCGCTCCCCATACCAGAGGAAAATGTAAGAATATTCTGGATAACAAAATGTGGTTACATTTATTGCATTAAAATGTTGCTGATTTCCAAGCCCCACCAAATTAATAACTAATCCATCTTCTTATGCAGAGGTGTGTAGTCTTTGAGTAGCCGGCTGATATTTAATGTGCTTTGTGGACTGGGGCTAATGCCTGCAACAGGCAGAGTAATTGTGCAAAATAGGCCAAGCTTATACTGATGGAGTAGTCCGAGTTATTCTGTGTTTTCCCCCTTTGATGGGAGGGTTTTTTTTTTCCTTTTGATTTAACTGTGTTAAACCTAAAGTTCACAGTCCAGTTTTAGAGATTCCTATCTCAAAACAGCAGGTATGCATCCTGCCAATTTTCAGCATGGTTTCTGACTCCAGTGGCATTCAAGGGAGATTCAAGCTGCAGTACCAAGGCTTTTGTTGCCACATATGGACAATCTCTGATTTAGGTAAAATTCACATAATATTGTTGTTTATTCTAAAAGGAATGCCCTCATTGAGCTAAGCCTGAGACTAGATGGTACCATTTCAGAGAGCAGGTAGATTCTACTCACTCCATTCCGGGGTGAAATTCAAATTTTTCCCTACCGGTTCTGTGGGAGTGGCTTGGTGGGCGTGACAAGGGATGGATTCTGCAAAATCTCCATTCCCACCCCACTCCAGGGGAATGATACTGCAAAATCTCCATTCCCACCCTACTCTGGGGCTAGCCGGTTCTCCGAACTACTCAAAGTTTCCGCTACCAGTTCTCCAGAACCTGTCAGAACCTGCTGAATTTCACCCCTGCTCCATTCTATTCTATACCTTTTTATTTCCTGATGAACTGCCTATTTATGGCACCAAAAATGGCCAGAGTCTTCAGTGTTAGGTCCACCCCCATTGTTTTTGTACAACTGCAATCTTGTTCATATTACCTTATCACTTGTGAATGATTCCACTTTGACTATATAACCATCAATGTTGACAGAGTAATGAAAAATAAAGGAAGTGAACCTCAAAATGGTTTGAATCTCAGTAGCCACATATGTTTTGCAGCAGATGAGGTAACTAAAGAGTTAGACAAGATTAAAGTTTATGTCAAAATATAAAAGGACATATAAGCTAACATAAGGCATTTTTGAAAATCCCAGACTTTTTTCACTCATCTTAGTACTGAGAAAGACAAAGACACCAGAAACTTGAAAGAGAGAGGCTTATAGAAACATGAAGGAGCATTCAATAATACACTGTTGGTTTTAGGATTCATTAGTGCCAGTGTGAAATATTGGTTTAACTGAACTCCCCCTGGACTCCTGGAACAAATGCCATTTCATGATGATGTAGTCCATTGTCTCTGAATTGTGAATGATTTGTATATATGTACAGTTAACTTTCAGTTTACATACCTTGTATTGAAACAACTTCCTTGTTTAATGGACCCAGCATAAATCTGAACGTGCATGAAGAGTTTTACAGTATGAACCCAGCTTCATCGAAAGTTACTTCTACTTCTATTATTATTAGAGTTGATGTTGCATGTTTACGTTTTTAAGTAAAATGTTAACACTTAGAGCAAAATTGAGGACTGCATCAGCATTTAGAATACTATTGATTGATTTTAATATGTTTAGTTATAATGCAGAACAGATAAACACCCAAATCAATAATCCAACAAGGAAATGTTAATTCTGCTCAGGAAATGCAACTTATTGTGTCCTGCTGCTGTCATTTCCTCTATATTTAGAAGGCAGATAAAAGCCAAGTTGTATTCCTTGTGCTTTCAGGAAACTAAAACTAGCTTACAATGGTGTGTTGCTGATCAAATAGGTTGAGAAAATTAGGTGAAATGCATATAATTATCGTGGGCAAACCTAGATTAAACATCAGAGGTGAACCATCCTCCTTGGAAATGGAAAGCCTATTTTGTTCTTTGAGGATTCTTTGAGAAAGGCCGGGGCTTGGAAATAAGCCTTTCCTGAGAATATTTAGGGGCAATCTCAGCATGTCACTATAAACATATCCCATTAAAAAACAAAGCCTTAATAGAAAGGAATAAGTTAAAAGGCAATATGCTATTCAATTTCAATTGCCATATGCATAGGTTGAGACCTGTATTCTTTGTGCCCAATATGTGCATTTTTGTTTTCCAGTTTTGGTTGCACTCTTACTTTTAAAATGTTGAGGTTCCCTTGGTATCCCACTTCCTTGCCAAAAATCAGGCTCTTATGAGCAACGTATTAGCCTTATCTTGGTAACTTTTAAATGACTTATGCTGATTTTCAGCCAGCCTCATTTTCCTCCCATTAAAAAAAAGGAAACAATTAATGAAAACACTACATAGATTGCCTGTTAACCCACAACATAGTAGACAGTCCCAATGCGATTGTTTTACAATCACTAAACTACATAATCACTATACTACACAATCACTTTGTAGTGACGGCAGCAAAAAACTGGTTTTTAATCTTCTGATTTTTTTCCCCCAGTTTGATTTTTCAAAGATTTTGAGACAGGCCTGTCTTGTTTTTCTTGTATTACTTCAGCCTGGTTTTAGAAAATAATATATCAACAGCATCACCCAGCAACGATTCAAAATCAAGGTACTCAGATAATAGGAGATCTGAGCTTTCAGCCAAACTTAATTGTAGCTCAAATACCAGAAATTATTTCTCTAGTTTTTTTGGGTGGTAATAGGTAGGAGAGGTTTTTGTTACATCTATATTCAGGTGTCTGTCTGTCCTGTTGTTCGAATTGTATAACTTGTTTATGTGAAAGCATATCTATTAATGGAGTTCCTAAATAGGCAAGTGTTTTTCATAGTTTCTAATACTGTCAATTCAGTGAGTATAGAGTTATCACTTGTGTAGAAGCAAGAGGAGAGAGAGAGAGAGAAAGAGAGAGGGAGGGAGGGAGGGAGGGAGGGAGGGAGGGAGAGAGAGAGAGAGAGAGAGAGAGAGAGAGAGAGAGAGATATCAGACCAGACACCAATTCGACAAGAAGACTATAACATTTATTAAGGTAGTTGTAGTGATAGAATCCCCTCCCTTTTATATTCCAGTAAGTCAGGGAAGAGCCAGCTCAAGTTTCTTCTTAATACTATCTCTCTTCCCATGAGTTAAGGAATGCTTCTGTTATGAATTCTGAATAGTTGCTTCAAGACCATCTCCTTGGGTTACTATTGCAGAGAGTGGTTTGTCTATAACCAAGATACAATTTCTTAGAGATTGCGAATGGGTGAGAAGATTGAGCTTCTAGAAAGAATAGCAAAAGAATATTTTTGATAAATAAATAATATAAAACAGGTTTGAAAGAAGAAATGTGCAAGGAACTGTTTATGACATACCTGTAGAAAGCAAGATGCCACACTTGATTCTAGTATTTTATTACCATCAGTTGGGTATGAAGTAGAGCAGGTCACGTGCAGATGGTTTGTGAATGGTCAAAGATGTCAAGTTTACTGTGATGAAGGCTCTACCTGCTTTATGTGTGCTATATGTGCTACACAAGGAAAAGGAGCAGGGCATCAGTGTACATAGCTAAGGCTGCCTTTTTGACCTTTCAGTCTCCTTTCTCAATCTCCTTATACTTCCAAACTCAGATCTGAGATATGTCTAGGTAATTCATACACCCTCCAAAGGCTTATTATGTTCCTTTGCTTTCTCCCCAATAATATATAACTTTTTTGGATATAACTTTTTTTTGTTATTGTACTGCTATAAGTTACATTCATTTTAAGTATTATAAAATATAAAAAGCAATAATACTTTCTATAACTACATTATTGTTTTGAAATTTGGTGGTGACTACTGTACATCCTTTGCAGGCCTTTGAAATTTAATGTAAATCTTGGCACAATTTCATCTCAAATGTAGTTAATCTCTACATTTGGAATCAGATGCTGCATTGATAAACAAATGAATTTAACCAGGAAATTCTTAACCTCTCGAGAATTACATTGGCAAGTCAAACATGGAGATGCTGGCAGGCCTGAGATTGTGGCTTCACAATATTTCTCTGGCAATCTGAAGACTAATTGAAACCTTTTTGCCCAGGAAATTATCTAATGACTTGGAAGAACAGAACAGGTTCTGGTAGCAAATAGAAGAATTGTTCCAAAACTCAATGCCCAGCATAAACAATCTATGAGAGAAGGAGGCAAACATACTCAGGCTTTGCCCTGCCTCTTCTGGAACTCTAATGGTCAGCTTGTGCTAGACCACATGATCCATTTTTGACCATGCAATTTGCTTTTGACAAGCCTGAGTTTCAGATGTGTATATCTACGTATTTAAACATGTAAATTAAATATGTAATGTTTGATGAAGCCCTTGGAGGAGACCTCACATTATTTGTAAGTGTTAAATACTATATAGAATAGACAAACTAACCAATGTATTTCATATTCACACTAAAATTTAGATTAAAATTGGGAATTCATAATTTAAAGTTGAAATTGCTAGTTTTTAACTTAATTGAACCTCTGTTGCAGAAATATTTCTCTTAAAACTGGAACCTGAGCATTAAAAAGCCTGATCCTAGCCTAAATATTCAAAAAAACATTTTCTGCTTTATAGGATGGTATTTACCACCAAATAATTGTAGATGAGTTTATTGCCTTAAGTTTCTTTAGTACAGGGGTGTCAAGTGATACATCGTCACGTGACGTATCACAATTTTTTTCCCCTTTGCTAAAATGGGGGGTGAGGGTGGCCAGCACGTGACTCATCTGGCCCATGGCCTGCGAGTTTGACACCCTTGCTTTAGTACATTATAATTCTGATAACAGCTGGTTGACCTGAAGATGATTAAAAACTTCAGTCCATTAATGTAAATGCAAGATTATCAAGACAGCATAAACAGAAGTTATTTAGTGTTTGAACACATACATACGCATTATGGCACATGTCATGTATTTATCCTCCAAAATGTATCAGTTATAGTTATATGTATGCAGTTCAGTGGTAGGTTTCAAAATTTTTTACTACTGGTTCTATGGGTGTGGCTTGGTGGGCGTGGCAGGGAAGGATACTGTAAAATCTTCATTCTCACCCCATTCCAGGGGAAGGATACTGCAAAATCCCCATTTCCTCCCGATCAGCTGGGACTTGGGAGGCAGAGAATAGATATGGGCGGGGCCAGTCAGAATTTTTACTACCGGTTTTCCGAACTACTCAAAATTTCTGCTACCGGTTCTCCAGAACTGATCAGAACCTGCTGAAACCCACCTCTGATGCAGTTATTAAAAATTAAATATATGGAAACAGCCTAAATCCTACATATAACTAAAAAGCTCATAAATAAATTATCCTGCACCCTAGAAAGCACATCAGATAAACAACCTTTTGATTTCCTTTTCCTGGGACATAATAGTTTCATGAATAGAATAGGGGACAGCCAGTCTCTTGTTTCAATAAAGCTAAGAAAATCAGCATGTTGAGAATTCAGCTTTGATTGAAAATCAAAGAACTTTCCCTCTGAGCTTGTTTTTGTTTTCTTTCATATTCAAAATTAAACTTCCATTGCGAATTTACTGCTAAAATTAAGCCTATTTTCAGATTAAAATTTCAGTCAATTTCCCAGAGTTGTGAGGCTAATGGGAAAGGTGTAGTCTGTAAGTAAAATTCAGCAAGAATATCTGCTACTTTTGTCATGTTGTCATGCAGACAGTGTGTGTAAACCAGTGTACCAGGAACATTGCCCAAAGCAGTGGAATAGAATAGAACAACAGAGTTGGAAGAGACCTTGGAGGTCTTCTAGTCCAACCCTCTGCCAGGAAACCCTGCCAGTGATGGCAAACCTTTTTGGCACTGAGTGCTGAAACTGGAACACGCACATGTGTGCGCCAGAGCGCCAAAGACCAGCTGGCCAGGGCGCATGCATGTGCCGGCCAGCTGGTCTTCGGGTTTCCGGCACCCCGGTATGTGTAGCCGGCGTGTATGTACATGCCGGAAATAAAAAAAGCAGCTGGCAACAGCGCACGTGCCCACAGAGAGGGCTCTGCGTGCCACCTCTGGCACACGTACCATAGGTTTGCCATCACGGCCCTGTACTATTTCAGACAAATGATCCAATCTCTTCTTAAAAACTTCCAGTGTTGGAGCATTGACAACTTCTGGAGGCAAGTTGTTCCATTGATTACTTGTTCTGTCAGGAAATTTCTCCTTAGTAACTAAGTTTCTTCTCTCCTTGATTAGTTTCCACCCATTGCTTCTTGTCCTACCCTCAGGTGCTTTGAAGAATAGTTTGACTCCCTCTTCTTTGTGGCAGCCCCTGAGATATTGGAACATTGCTATCATGTTGCCCTAGTCCTTGTTTTCATCAAACTAGACATACTCAGTTCCAGCAACTGTTCTTTATATGTTTTAGCCTAATCATCTTTGTTGCTCTTCTCTGCACTCTTTCTAGAGCCTCAACATCTTTTTTACATTTGTGGTGACCAAAACTGGATGCAGTATTCCAAGTGTGGCCTTACCAAGGCAGTATGAAGTGGTATTAACAGTTCACGTGATCTTGATTCTATCCTTCTGTTTATGCAGCCTAGAACTGTGTTGGCTTTTTTGGCAGCTGCAGCACACTGCTGGCTCATATTTAAGTGATTGTCCACTAGGACTCCAAGATCCCTCTCACAGTTACTACTATTGAGCAAGGTACCACATATACCATACCTATGCATTTTGTTTTTCTTGCCTAAATGTAGAACCTTACTTTTTTCACCATTGAATTTCATTTTGTTAGATAGTGCCCAATGTTCAAGTCTAGGAATGCATGTGGACTGAAATATTACATTCCACTTAAACATAAATGTATCAGTAGCAGCTCTTGATGTTACCATTTCAATATGTTTCACTATCATCCAAAAACGTTATGATACAATCCTGTATCTTTTTGAAGTTTTAGTCGATTGTTCACTTTAAATGATAATACATCTGTATGACTTTGAGCCCTATTTTTGTGTGTGCTTTTACCCTGAAGTCAAGTCCCGGTTTTGTGTTCTGGCAAACTCTTCTGTCCTCCGTTTCTTTGCCAGAAGCCTGGCTAATAAGAATGTATAAAAACATGAGGTATTTGTCTTCCAATTTACAGGGTGAGGTATAAAATCAAATGCCTAAATAGAATATGAGTGACAAAGAGTTTGAGCGTATTGATAGCATATATGAAAGAATAAATCTGCATTTTTGGTGATCAGCATAGACAAGCTGCTCTCTGAAGTCACCCTTTTTGCCATGGTTAACATTTCAGCCCTATTATTCAGCTTTGATAATGTGCATAAAATGCTCAGTATGATAATGAGTTGGGGTAGCTGAGAATTTAGGATGGTGGCACGTTTAGTGTAGTATTTGGATTAGCATTGTTAGCCTGCTTCTACATAGGTCACTTTGAAAAGCTTATAAACTTTAAAAATAATCTAGTTACAGCCTCTTTTTTTAGATTTTAAAAGCTTTCAAACAAGGTACCCTGCTTAAACAAATACTACCAGCATTAATTAATCAGGATGATCGTATGTAAAAGAAATGATGCCAGATAGTAACAAATCCAAGAGAAGTTTATTATGAAAATGGCACCTGCAGGATGAAAAAAATTAAGTTACATAAAGACAACCATGTATGACATGTATGAGAATCTACAAAAGTATAAAAAGAACCCTGCTGTAAATGAAGTATGTACATTTCTGATTTGCAGCATTATCAATGATCAATGAAAAAAAAAATGTTTCGAATAAGCCAGGCACTCAAGAAGTTAGATTCGGTTAGGTTAACACAAAATAAATGTACCATAGCTGTCATTTTTAAACATTTTAATTTTTTTTATATATATTGTAGAGTTGGTAACACTGCTAAGATTTATACGAACAGAATCCCTTTCCCCTTTATTCAGCTACTTGGCACCAGTCTCCTCATAAAAGATTTCATATATTTGTACAAGAAATAGTTAAAAACACAGACACAGTCTTTCACAGGTAATGAAGTTTTTTTTTCCATTTTGTAATTTTAAACACTATGGATTTAGACAGCAGCTGTGATTATCTGTTAGGTTAAATCACCAGAAATCATTTTGACACAACACAGAAACATTTATAAAAAATAAAATAAAATAAAGCAACAACAGCTGTCTAGCTGTCTTTGTAGCCGATAGGTGCACTCCTTTGATTGTTCAACAGCTAGAACTTCCAAAGCGAAACCCAAATTAGCTTCTCTTGGCCTTGGAATCTACCTAAAATCTTTCAAATTAACCCTTTACAAGCTCATTATCAAATTTTATGACATTCAGTGCCCTTTGTGGGCATCACTCTATCCCACTCTTTCTCATCTCTACTTCTCCAATTCAAACCCCATTGTACTCGGCTTCATTTCAACACAAAGGGTCATCCACTATGTAGAGAACTGCTGAGCTAAAATACATCAGCAATACATTGCACAGGTATGCAAAAATATATATTTGACAATCCAAAGCTCAGCTTTGCTTTTGAACCACATTGGTTGAGCACTCCAAGAATTTTCTATCTCTTTCTGCATTAACCAACTTGGGAGAACACCAAAGAAATGCACCCTCTACTTACAATTAGAGCACAAGGGACTCTGGAAATGTTAACAACTGAGGCTATATGGCATCAATTCATTTAATATGTCTGAGTATCATCCTTTAGTGCATTGTGTGATGCACACTGTACGAGCAAGACATACCCAGAACTCTCTGTGGGGAAAAATGGCTCCATTACCTTGAGCTAGTTAAGAGTCTTTTATCTCTGAGAATGGAAAAAGAGAGAAAGAGTTAGAAGAAGAAATTGGGAAGAAAGGTGAAGGTTGGAAGTAAACAGAGGGAGAGAAAAGTCTGAAAATACACACCAGCAAAGCAACAGCAGAAATGAAAAGGTATACAGACAGTGGAAGGCCACCACACAAAAACCACTAACCCCCAAGAATCACTGGTTCACTAGGACTGTAGGAATGGGACTTTGCCACTCCAGACTAGAGATAAAGCACAGAGAAGACAAAGGACAAAACAACTACATTAGCTTAGTATATACTGCATATAGTAACACACATTGAAACTGCAATGAGACTGACAGCCAAGGACACTTACACATTGTACACATTACAGTTTTCACATCTGTTATTAGATGCCTTAACAAACAGCTGCCAAAGATGGAGTGGAAGAAGAATTTATACTTGACAGTCATTTGGAGTGTTTGACACTACACTGATTTCTGGCAACGAAGACAAAATAGACTTCTTTTCTTTTGTTTTTACTTAATGTGCAGTTTTTTAGTTGCAGTTATCTAGTTCAAGCGTATTAACCCATTTGTTAAAACATATTGGCTTTAACACTAAAAGGAAGAGGAGGAGGAGGCGTATTACAAAAGAGAAAACAATGAGCAAAACATAAAAATAAAGATACAACCTTCCCTCTATAACATTAAGCATACATGTATATATATGTGTGTGTGTACAGTATGTATCCACACACACACATACACATATCCACTCACATGCACAAACACACACACACACACACACACACACACACACACACACGTTCACTCACTCACTCACTCACATTCATTTATTTGGAAGTTGTAAAATTAGCCTCAGTTCTACTGAGAATAAAAAAATAGAAAGAGAAACAATATACACCTTTAAAAAATCTGGTCTTTGAGTCAATTTCACTGCATTTTCTTGTTCTTTTTAGCACATTCGCTCAACTCTCCAAAAGAAAAGTCTTCCAGATCCATTTAAATTTAATATGAGGCTTGTTAGTTTGGAGGTAAACAAATTAAGTCCTGCAGCAAATGTTAATGAGGGCTTTTGTCTTAACTAACCAAGGAAACTGCAGCACCTGACTATGGACTAGCACAGAAGACATTTCTTTAAAAAAAACAAACAAACCCAGCCCACAAGCTGCATATTGTGTGAAGACATTACAGATTAATAAATGATAGCACCATGGTTTTAGAAATTAAGTTAATGTTTCTGTAGTTAACATTTAGTCCATCTTCTTATTATTCTAATCACAGGCCAGAAATTAATTTTTTAAGAACCCAAATTATTGTATGTGCAAGTAAGAAAATCTTAACCATAAAAAGTGAATTAAACTCTGCATAAAATTCTAAAATACTATCCCCTATTTTTTTTTAAAGGAATTAGGAACAAATACCCCCCTTTTCATTTGACTTAGTCAAACAGGGCACATTGTTTTATGCTTGTTTCTTTTAACCTTGATCATATCAAGATCAATTTAAAGTAAACCCAATGGTTGTCATTCTTACAATCTCTTTACCACAACACTGAGTATTCTATGGCAGAGGCATACGCATATTAAAGGCATCTTAATAAAGATGCAAAAGGAAAAAAAAATACACATCTTGGAAGAAGACAAAATGGCAGGCCACTGATACTTCAGTTCTCTGAAGGCCAAAATTAAAAGTATCTTTCCCATTAAAGAATAAGTCAAGTTAAAGAGAAAGGGGATGAAATGGGGAGCATCATATGGAGAGAATAAGCTGACCTGCTCAAATTCAAAGTGCTAGGATTAAAGGTCTAAATTAAAACATAGTCTATGCCTCGGAGTTTAACACTGAACACAGTATGTGGTCATATTTCAATCCTCCTTCCGTTCCAGTGTCTGTGCGGCATGGATGCCGTTGCTGTACACAGGAAACGGAAGAGTCGAGAACAGTCCTTCGGCAGTTGTGAACACATTCCCTGCAGGCATTTGGGTCAGGCTGGCTGCGCTCACAGCACTTCCAAACGGTCCTGACATATTGAGTCGGTGGACGTGGTGGTAGAGCATTTCCATTGGTGTTTTAGGATCTAAGCCAAAACCGGGGCTGTTAACGTCCACAAAGTTAACAGCGTGAGTGTTGGGGAGGAGATTGCCCTGCATGGCCAAAGTAACTTCAGCTGGGGCATACCGGATCGTGCCAGTGGTATAGACCCTCTGAGCAGCCGTGCTGGTGGCAGCAAGGGTTCCAGTTACCCTGTGAACCAAAGGAAGGACCACATTGCCTGCTTGCAATCTCTGTAGGGCTTCCAGATCCCCCGTATACAGTAAAGAATTGGAAGTGCTGGGGCCACCCGGATGCTTGTCCCGTGGAGATGCTGACAGAGGTGGGGACAAAGGGTCAGAGGATACAGGAGCCAAGGCGGAATTGGATGAGGTGCTGAACTGAGATTTGCGATTGGCAGGATTTTCAGTCCCTGGCGGGGTTAGAACAGAGTCTGGAATGGAGACATGTAAACTACTGCTGGTTTGGGGGGAAGGGAAGTGCTCTGAGTTGGGGGGCTTGGTCATACTGTAAGGTGATTCATTCCTTGAGATTTCCCTGTTGGGTGGGTAATTCCAAATACTGCTATCGTTATCAAAATTGATAGGTTCTGATATCTCCGTTTTGATTTTGAGCACTGAGGCACTGTTTGGCGGTGAGAGCAGCTGGGGCTGATCCACCAATGCTGAGTCAAGCCCATTTGGACTTGAGGTGCTTGAGAGCCTTCTCCGGGCCACGCTGCCTCCTTTCTGCTTTTTCCTTCTCTTCTTCCTTTTTTGATGCTTGCTGGAAGACTGGGCATTTACTTCTCCTGCACTGTCTGAGTCCTTGGCACTGTCCGAGGTTAATGACTCACAGTTCTGTAACCGCAAGTCTGACTCACTCTCCACATAACGCTCCACCTTAATCTGCATAGAACCAAGAGTGCCAAAGCTATCTTCGGGGGCCTTTTGATTCTCAAAGTCAGAATTCTCAAAGCTGTCATCACTGTCTCTGCTGTCCTGGTTGCTGGAGCTGTTCCCATCATCATTACAGTTCATTTCATTATCTGACTGATTGCCAGACTTCTTCCTATCTGATTCGGGATCTTCGCTGTTTTCTGAATGGTTTCCTTTTTCATCTGACTTTGAATTCTCATTGTCCTCTGAGTAGAAAGAAAAGTGAAAAACATCATTAGGAATAAGAATGTAAGATTTAGAGCCCACTTAGACTCCTGGAGGCTGGTGAAATATTATTACTAGCAATATTGCTGGCAAAGGCATTTTCTTTTAAGTTTAAAACGATAGTTTTACCAAGAATGAGCTGAGTGACATTTGTCTGTCATTTAACTCCCTCCAGTTCAAGATTCTGCTGTTCAAAAAATAAAAAAACATACATGCTCAAGCTGAACGTAAGACTTGTTTTTTCTCCAGTAATGACAGTTTTGTGGACAGGCTGCTAAATATGTGTACAATCAGAAAAACTATACATAAAGAGTAAAATACCATGCATGAATAGCACCAGAAAGATTATCATCCATATAAAAGCCATTATTCCAGTACAGGGCAGACAGTTAAAATTAAAAGGGCCTAGAGAAGAGGAAGATCTTGCTCTGGAAACAATAATATTGCTATGTGAATGCAAGACGTGCCTTTATAGAAAGAGCCTTTTATAAGTGAAGTGTTTACAGGTAAGAAGGCTCCTTTTTTTGTAAACACTGCTCATTTTCAATATAGGAAGGATGTTCCTTGGGATGCTCTGCACCCAAACCATCCAAGGCTTTAACAAGCAGTGCTAATATTGCAAATAAGACTTGGAATAGTTTCTGCAGCTAATAAAACATTAGCATCATATTATTTGCCAGTCCTAGCGGCAGCTCTGCTTTAGACTAACTAAATATTCTGAACCATCTTCAAAGACATCCTCCCATAAAATGCTTTGCAGTAATCCAGCCAAGGGATTAACAGAACACATATGCTGGGTTCTTGCTATGCAAATAGGGTCAGAGCTGCTGTATGAATCTGAGATGACAGTAGCTGCTCTTAAGCGATGAGGTCATCTGGACATCCAGCCAACAGTGATAGATATAAGAATACTCCTCACCCTAGACTTGATTTTTCCAGAGTGCAACAGCCTCAAACCAGCCCAGTGTTTCTTACCAATTTTTATGAGAATTTTAGAGCTCCACTTATAAGTTATAATTGCAGTTTCTAACTTGGCTATGATGGTACGAATAAATTTAAAAATAAACCAAGAAGAACCATGCTTCTATGATGACAAAAAGTTACAAACAAGATGAGCGTTTACGTACCCGAGTTATCCTTTGAATCTGATTCAGAATCAGAGGTCTCAGAGGATTCAGAGGTTTTTTCTGGCAAGTGTGGAAGTTGTGCAATATCCATTGGAGTGTCCTTATACTCTGGATCGCTAAAAGAGAAGAGGCAGCCCATGTACACATACATGATAACTTGGAGTATGATAGTTCCCCCCTTTTTTCAAAATTCTTTTGAATGCCTAAAACAATAGAAAGCATAGGAAAGCATTTTCCCTCCCTCCCTCCCTCTTTCTTTCTTTCTTTCTTTCTTTCTTTCTTTCTTTCTTTCTTTCTTTCTTTCTTTCTTTCTTTCTTCTTTCTTTCTCCTTCCTTCCTTCCTTCCTTCCTCCCTCCCTCCCATCCTTCCTTCCTTCCTTTTTACCTTCCCACACCTTCCTTGGCAACTAAGTAATTAAAAACAATATAATATAATAAATTGCTAACATTAATCAAATATAGCCATGTGATGAAATGTAATACAGTTTTTGAGGTTTTTGTTTGTGGGTTTTACTTAGAGAATTTCTATCTTGGTTTTTCACTATTAAAAATAATCCTTATTTGGACCCCTAAGCACAACAACAGTAATTACATATCTTGATTCTTCACTCTTGAATCTTTGGGGAATTTTTATAAATACTACTTTAAAAATAGATGTCCTTTTTGTTCTGGTATTATCCATCAAAATAATAACTCTTTGTTGAGTAATCAACAAATACATAAGCCTTGTTTTCTGCTATTTCTCTTATAAGTGAATTGTTCATTACCATCTTCAGTATATGATGACCTCATTTTATTTTTGAGTTATTTATTTTTGAGTTATTTGAGTGAGTTATTTTGCATAAGTCACAGAGGAATTGTTATTTACAATTTCTGGGCTCATACATGAACTGTGTCATGTTATATAGGACCCTTCGAACTCTGTTATTCTGTATTTCTATTAATGCCAGCCCAGTAATACTTCTCTACAAGCAAGCATGGAAACATGAACCAAGAACATGTAACAAGATAAAAAAAAAAAATTCCCCAAAGAATAAAACCATTGCATATCCAGGAGGATGGTTTGAGAGGGCTTTAGGCTGCTTTTACAAGTCCCTCTTGTTTTTATTGGAAAATCACTTTATAATTTGCAACTCGTATCAGAGGTTAATCCATGGAGGAGAGGAGACAGGATGCTCCTATGTTATCTGCAAATACTATGGAGAGGTGTAACATGTAGGTGGATTCCTCAAGCTGCTGGCCATTATGTGGTAGTCTTTAATTACTGGGAAACTATTTCTGATTTTCATTTATCATAATGGTAGGAAAGAATTGGGTTCAAAAGCAGAATGCCTCTTGCTATGTTCAATTCTCTTCAACAAGTGCTTGGGGCACTAAGTAATATCTGATTTCCTCTTTATCTTCAATTAAATCACAGTGAGGGGAAAGAGGGGTTACAGTCCTTTCTCTGGGAATAAAGGAAATGTGAATTCTTTCTGAGCTCACTCCTGACATAAGGCCCCAGCCTTTGCAAGAGGAAAGAGTAAAAAAAAAAAAAAAAAAAAGAATTACACGACCCATTTCCCCCCCAATAATTGCTTGTAAGGTCCCACATCTTAACCCTGTTTAACAGAAATAAGACTTATTTAAATCAACAAGAATTCTGAGGACATAAATTTAGGATTGATAGTGCACAATATTTCCCATTTTCTTTACATAAGCACATTTATTAAATTTAAATACCTCTTATTATTTCGTATCCTATGACTATCACTAAGTGTTGTCTCTTATGATTCTTGATAAATGTTTTTTTTTATGCACACTGAGAGCATATGCCCCAAAGACAAATTCCTTGTATGTCCAATCACACTTGGCCAATAAAGAATTCTATTCTATTCTATTCTATTCTATTCTATTCTATTCCTATTCCTATTCCTATTCCTATTCCTATTCCTATTCCTATTCCTATTCCTATTCCTATTCCTATTCCTATTCTATAAAATTATATACTCTTTTGATTTCCATTATTCAGACAACAGAAATAAAATTCAGGCATTTCCCATAAAGCATCCAGATAATCCATCTCTACTGGTCACAGTGTGCATTCACCAAGATCTAAATTCAGACCTAATATTTTCCTGTATACAATTCAGAGAGCTTAAACATCTGGCATTTAATCAACATGTCTAACATATCTGGAAAGCAAAGGGCACTGCATTTAAGAGTTTTACAATAAATTCCATACCGACAATTGCAACAAACAGAGTTTCTGAAACAATAAGGGCCTTAGCTTCTTAGCACATAGGAACATTATCTCATGTCTTTTTAAAGAAGCCTCTGTCCATAGTATCAACCTAACAAAGGTTGGCTATGAATCAACCTGATTAAGCTAAAGCTTTACCTGGATTTAGGAGAATCCAGACTGGCAATCTATCCGATGACCATGCTTCTATTATTCATTAGTACACATTAATTATAAGCAGACTCACATTGAGTTCCTTGCATTTGTTGTTACACACTACCCTTTCAATATGTCCTGTAGTCACAACAAAAATGCCAATAATTGAAGTGGCAAAAAGATATACCTCAGAAGGTAATTAACCCAGATGATGTTCTTCTCATTTGCATTCTTGGCATTAATAGCGATGGTGGCACTAGACTGTATCCAAATATAGCCCCCACTTTTCTGCATCCAACGGTAGTATTTTGTAACACACTGACCCTTGTTCAGCACTGAATGGAAGAAACAAAGGCAAAAGGAAAATCATTGGCATTGCACTTATATACAATTGTTCTGTATTAAAGCACACACCACACCAGTACAAAGAAATTGAAGGATTTTTGTCCCCTACATTTCAGAGAAAGGATAATTATAAGAACAATTAAATCATTTCTGGGAGGCCTGGAAGAGTTGAAGGCAGTGCCTTGATTTGTAGTTTGATTTTAATCTGCTGTTGGCAGCTCGACTAAGCAAGGGAAAAGCAATCAGAAGCAGAATTTGCTGTGGCTCATGAAGCACCAAATCTGTGGACAATTCTGTTTCATTCGTGTGTGTGTGTCTCTGTGTGTGTGTATCATACACATGTTAAATTTCTATGTGATTTATTCATAGCTGCTAGGTAGTAAACCTCCTCGAGACTCTGGCTATTTGAAAGGTTTGGGAAGATACGGTACCCTAGTTCTTTGATCATTTCTCTTCATTGCAGGTGATATCAACTACTGAACTTAGACATCTGTTTCTTTTGATCTTGTCAAACAGAATTTACAGTCTTCAGATGAACCAAATCTCCAGTGGTCATAGGAGGAATGTCTGTAGAGACTTGGCTTAATACCAGAGCAAAATAAATCAACCAATGAACTGCAGAAGAAACTGTGGCCTAAGGGAGTTGTAGAATCAAGCATGTTAAAGCAAGAGTTCTTTGCAATGTTGAAATAGAACTAGAAATGGAAGAACAAGCAAAATGTATAAGTTCTGTGAAATTTTGCTTAAAGATGCTTCATAAAAGGATGTTAAAATTTGTTTCAAGCCAGTATTTCCAAGCCAAATGTTGTAATAGAGTTTTAGCTAATTTAAAACTCTCATACAGTAGTATATATGCTGAAATAAAGAAACAACGTGTTTTTGGCAGAAATACAAATATTGTGCTCAGTATTCTTATTATTCCAGGTTGCATTTCTTCTTCTGGGATGTATTTGTTCTCCATCCTGTAAATCTTGTGCACTAGAGGGCAGTGTGCATTCACATACATCTCTGCTTTTGGCATGTCCTTGTCTCCGTCTGCTAAAATGAAAAACCTCTAACTGCTGTAATAAATTTGGCTAAATTAGCTGCTAAATGGTTATCTCAAGTAATATGTATTTGCATTAATCATCTTGCTCTAAACCAGAACAAGCCAGAGTCCTAAAGACGTAGTAAATTCATATTGTCCATTTAATTATGGCTAATAAGTGCTTCATATACAATAGTTTCATGAAGTACATTTTGATTTTTTTGGGAAGAGGTGGGGGAAATTGAAGAAAAGAAGTCACATTGAAGACAGGAAAAACTATGGTTAGTACTGTTAAACTTTCAACTTAAAAGTTAGACTTTGCCTTTAAAATTTGGCTGTACCTTCAGATTCAGAGAATGATATGCAAGTAAATGTAATGCCACCTAAAGTTTAAAGCTTACTGTACCTGAGAAGATACAAGCCTAAATACATATTACTATCACAATCTAGAAAACCTTTTCTTCTCTTTTTAAAAGGAACACAGATGTAAATGCAAAAGTGCAGGATAGTTTTTTCTTCTGTTTTTGCTTTTTCTTTCTACGTACTTTCTCTGTTGTCTCTCTGCAAAGGTTTGCTATAGCTATCACTGCTGTTCAAGATTCCCATCTCAAGCAGAAAGGCTGCAAAAGTTCTTAGGCTTAGCTCAAAGGAGTTCGCTCAGGGGACAACTAAAGCTTTAGGTGCTCTTCTATTTATCCAGAGAGTCTGTGACACACTGTGTAACTACAATGGCAGTTAATCAACCCTTCTAGCAACCCAGCCTACCAATTCCAGGCCGCAAAGCCACCTCAGGATTTATGTTGGACTCAAACATGTATACAGCCAGATGCATTCATCTCCTGAGCTTAAGGCATATGGTACAAGCGGGTCTGGGGCTAAAGATAGGTGTGAATGAGCTCTGTTTTTTCTTTAAAAATAATACACCTAAATTTAAGATGAACTTGGGGCTCTTGGTGGAGGCGAATTGCAGGATAATTGGGCTCAGAGGATACACTACTTGATAGCATTTCTTCCCTGAGACTAGTAGCTTCACCCATTTTGAGGCTAAAGAAAAATAAGGCGGAGGCCACTGGCTCCTCTTTAACTTTTAACCGATAGCTGTTTTGCCAAGGGAAGTTTCTGCCTGCAGCTATTCTATGTCATCTAAATAGTATGGCAGGATTTAGGGTTCATTGGAGGACTAAAATATTTTGTGGTTTAAAGCCTTATCTTCTTCTCATCTGCCAATTCTTGTCAAGGGCCAACGTTTGAAAAGGTCTTCTTTCCTGCCCTGTCCTTCCCTTCTTTGGCATTCAGCATTTATGGCATACCACATTTATTAATAAGGATTACTTATTTTCCATATGCATATGTATGGAAGAGAAAGACAGATAGACATTTTATTTTGACTACAATGTTCTGACGTTGCAATAAGTTGACTGAAAGCTTAAAAGCTTTGAAAATTCAGTCAGATTTTTTTTTGTAGAAATAGCAGACATTTGCAATTTGGGTTATAGTGTTTTGTAAACAAGGTAAAGTTGATCAGATTAATGCATTAATCAAAATGGATCTTGGCTTTTGTGTATTCATGTTTCAGATATAATTCAATGCTAAACTGCAAAGATAAGCAAGAAGGTGGAAAAATGTGGATTTTTCCATCAAACAACTATGGTGTTGAGACTTCAGTTTTATGCAAATACTTTTGAATTTATAATTAGCTTAAGACTGAGAATAAGTAATAGGGGAATATTTCTTTAAAGTTTTACTCTATTAGAATACCTCAGTTTATAAATTTATTTTAAAAAGTTTAATAATAAAGGATTTTTATCATTATAATCTATTGTTAACAGGTTAGCTGACTGCATTTCTGAGGGAAAAAATTAAGATGGCGGTATCGGGAAATGTATTTCTTTCAATAAACTTAATATTTTTACTAGTTACATTTACAGTTGCCCTCTTCTTGGGTTAAGCCAAGGCATATTTAGGATTATACTATAAATCATTGATTCTCATGCATTTTTTTTAAAAAAATACAGTTTTAAGAAAAAGAAATAGAGGCAATATTAAAATAAGTACCCTGTCAGGATTAACCAATTCTAAAAAGCACTGGTAAGAGATCTAAAGAAGGCAGAAGGTTCATGCAGTAATAGCAAAACTGCATGAATTAAATGTTCTTTCTTTTCTTTTTTTTTAGGATTCTTAAAGGCCTAATAACCTCTTCTTTTACTAATGTACTTTCTGAAAATAAAGCAGATGAAAGAATGCAATTTGCTGGTTGTAAATTATTTTGTTTCACCTGGGTTAATATAATTACAAAAGAACATTTTGGCTTTTTACTCTACCTTAACACTTATGGAAAATAAGTTTTAGGAAAGGAAGTCTTTCTCTAATGGCAATTTTTCAAAGTGGTATGATGAATTGTGAACACAGGCCAACCAACATCACACAGGAAGTCACAAGAGTGGTGTAATTAAAGATAAAAAAGCTGACTGGGAATTATGAGAGTTTAGTGAAACACTTATGGAAGTGAATAGATTGGGGAAGAGTCCTTTAGAGAATGGGGAACCAATCTGATTCTACACCTAACCCATTCTGCCAAAATAAAATATCTTTGCAAGTAACCTTTTACATTATCTATACAATATCTATACTATATTTGTTTCTAAAAGCAAACCACTAGATTTTTTTAGATGAACCTTTTTTATAGTATTACTATAGTTTGACCCACGGTTAGTCTTCACAGTAACAAGATATGATTATAGGATAAGATTATAACAATAGTATAATTCAATAGTTTGTTGTATATTGTATATCATTCCCAAAAAGGAAATCTATTTCTGAATTTTGTTTAGAGAAGAAATAGAAAGAGAAATGTAGAAATTTTTTGAATAAAATAAAATGGATCAGTATAAGTTTCAAGATTTGTGTTTTTTGGGGGGGGAAACCATATTTCCCCCGCTGGTAAAGCTGTTCTTAGAAATCAAAGAAAAAACGTCTAAACCGCGAATTGTATTTTATAAGAAGGAAGTAATTTAATTCAGTTTGAAGAGGAGATGAAAAAAATATTGTAACAAAATGTGACTTTTTTAAAAAAGCATTCCATACAATACAATGTTTCCCTAGGTTACAAATGACTTTGAAACTTTGAGCATATTGCACATTTTGGTTCAGTAAATAGTAAACATGAAAAAAAATGAGATCAGTTGATTTAAGGTATCACATAAACACTGGTTTACAAAAGCCCTCATTACACCAGGAATAAAGGGGGGGGGTTCGGTATGCAGTATTTACTGCTTTCACAAGAATAAGGATGAGCCAGAGTGATTCCCAAATTGTCCTAATATGAAAATACTGTTAATTTAACAAGGGGGGGGGAGAGAGAGAGAGGGAGAGGGAGAGGGAGAGAGAGAGAGAGAGAGAGAGAGAAAGAAATAGCTCTGCATTTAGTACCACAGTTGAACACTTATCTGTTAGTATCATTTCTCTTTTTACATTCACAAAACTGGCAGAGGAAACATGAAAAGGAATACTGACTCTTTAATCTCTTCTTCTCCACCTAAAGCCCAAGGCAAGCTGACAGAGTAACTTCATTCTGGAAACAGTAGTGTGTGTGTTTTTTTAAAGAAAATTTCTGGATTACTTTTTCTTCTGCTTTTGAAAACTGTGGACTATAGGGGAATAAACCTGGCATTGACTTAAAACAAGAACAAGTATTTTTTATCTGAAAAGTTACAGTCCTTGATGCTTACAAGAAGGTCATTTTCAAAACCCATGGGGAAAATAGCATCACAGGTAGAGTGCACTAAGTGCCTCACTTGCTTGAAAGAGAAAACATTTTAAAAATCTTAGCTTTCAGAATTATCTGTATCTTTGATGGCATTTTTACTACAAATTCTGCAATTAAGTTAAATAGCAATGACTGCTGAAGATTATTTAGCAAACTTTTAGGATACATGCTGTTTAAATAGAATTATGCATCCAAAACTATCAATGAATCATGTAACACTCACTGGCTGTCCAAAAACAGATTGGATAAATAGGGATGGATGGGTGGGTGGGTGGGTGGATGGATGGAAGAAAGGAATTATAGTTCTTCCTCTGACCCATTCTCACAAAATTTTGGTTTAAAGAATCCATCTAAATATAAACCTGACTTCATTGAAGGAAATCATTCATTCCATCCAGAAGAATATTGTATCTCTATTTTTGTACTGGTTTTCATTCACATGTTCCCCAAGAAACCTTTGACCAAATGATACTTATTTGGTATCATGGCTAAAATTTCCATTTTTAAAAAGAAATCCTGCTAAATAATTATTTAAAAAATTCAAAGTTCATTACTTTCTAATTTATATTCTAATTTAACTATGTGCAGACTAGATACTGTTATGTATTTATTTATATTTAATGGGATTTATACTTACAAATTATCCAGTGGTGAAATTCAGCCAGTTCTATCCAGCTTGGGAGAACTGGTAGCGTCAGTGGTGGGAAGCTCCGCCCACCTGCCTGGACATCATCACGTCCCGTTTTTGACCCTCTGTGCATGTGCAGACAGTCCTGCGCATGCGCAGAGGTGTCGCATGCTCACATTTGTGAATCGGTAGCGAACACAAGTAAATTTCACCCCTGAAATTATCCCTTTCTTCTTCATTGCTTCACAATTAACACAGCATCCACCAGGTAAGATACACACACACACATAGTTTAATACCATGATAAATATTTTAAAAACACTCACGTCTTGTTTAGAGTTCTTCATTTCATATGTTGCATTCATTATTATTAATGGTTATTTTACTCTAGTTATTGTCTTGTCTATTTCTATTTTGTTATGAGGATATTTATGTATGTGTAACAAAATGTAAATACCAGGTATTTGAGAGCATGCTGTCAAATAGAATAATTAAATGTTGGAATATCTAAGAAAAAAAGAAGCTACATGTTTCCATTCAGCAATACTATGTGCATTAAATAATTCAGAATGGAACAGGCAGAATTGTAGATACAGCTATATGATTTTAGATCATGATTCTACACGGAAATTAATGGGATTCAGAATGAATCTTAAATGAACTTGGCACCAGGATTTTATATATACATGTTTAAAAGTTCAAACAGATGCTGCAACTATTGCACAGATATTCTGATATATTATATATAAAGATATTCTTTATAAATATATATACATATACTATAAAGCTAGATGACAATTTGAAATAAGGACATGTCTCTCTATAAAATGCATTTTAAATATTCTAGAACATTTATATTTCCTCATGTTCAATGAGTTTCATATCTTTCAGAGTGACACACCAATTAATTATGAATTCATTTCATTGCTTTTTATGAACCTGATCCAAGTAAGCCTAAATCTAGATTCAACCTCAACTCCCTGATTTTAATGAATTAACTAAGCATAATTAAACTGAATCCAATCCATACAATATCTCATTTGACATGCTAACAGACACAAATATTGAAAATTAAGAAATTATAAAACATAATGGGAATTAACTAATTTTCACTTAAGTAGAGAAGAATTAAAATTATGTGATAGAGATTAAAACATCTAATACTATCTAAACAGCACTTCCAATTTGGCTGACATTAGAAATTTACATAAATCAGACATAAACATTTTTATATTTTAACTGAACTAGTTACTCTTTCATTGATAAAGTTTAGACTTAATTTATGTTTATTCATTATTTTGTTTGTGAATTCTGGAAACATTGTAGAATAGTGAATTGAGACAAGGTAGTATCAGATTCAATTCCTCATTTTGCTGTGGAGGTCAGAGGGCAACTTTGGAACAATCCCTATTTAGAGTTCTATTCAATGGCTGCATGACTGCAAGTTAGATTTCAGAGACAAGCTTTGACTTCTCAGTTACCCATACCTTGGGAAATACATGGACATTGCTTCAGATGGCAAAATCTCTGGAGCTGGAAATGGTTTCAAGAAAGTCTCATGATGCCTTTTGATTTTAGACTGCAGTAACACAACATCTGGCATTACTGATCTATGTTAGAGCTGAAGATATGCAGGTTAATTGAACAGAGCAACTAATGTTTTTGCTAATGCTCCTCCAGTAATGTATATTTGTTTTTCAACTGTTGGGCTGGCTTTAAAGTTAGCATGTTCAAACATCATCTAAACACAAGACACACTATCAAATAATATCAAAGCAATCTCTTTTGCTTTGGTGATTATCATCAACTTGTACAACAGTTGACATTCATTTGTATATTTTAGCATTTCACAGAATGCTATACCTTGACTAGAATAAGTTTGATTTCTTTTATGATTGAGGATATTAAGCACTACAAAAGCACAGGCATTTCAGACTGATTAGGATTAGAATTCCTCTGTATCAAAAGGCTTTGTTTTTCTCCCTACAGTTTTACTAATTGTGTGCTACTTGACTTTGTATAATTTTTCCCTATTATGATAGCAAAACTTGTGAAGTAAAATTTTGCCGTTGAGAATGATCGGCTATTCCATCTATTTTAAATAGTAAATTTAAGATGATTTTAAAAGATATACATTCATTTAAATGTGTGTATCTGTGAGCGTCCATGTCTGTATCTATACACACAAAGAGGGATAACTTAAAAAGACTGGTTTTTTTATCTTGGAAATGGAACCAGCAAATAGTAATAACTGAATAGAAATTTTCAAATGAATGTACACAAAAGCCATTGTGTATTTGTAACCGACTGCAGAGGGAAAAAAATGTCTCAATATTGAAGGGCAAAATTCTTTTGAAAATGGGAAGTAGCATGAATAAAGTGATAGTAAAGCTGCTTTTAAAAAAATATCTGGATTGTTTCAGCTATTGGAAACTAAATTAGAGCATATAAGAGAGAATGCTCCCAAATGTAGTCATCAGAGACCTTTGCTTTATGGAAAACAAACTGCTCGGGCTGCTGTTCTTAAGGAATTGTATTTCTTATAGCTGTAAATCAAGTCCAGAAGAAATGGGATGACGTTTTCTGAGCAATAGCTGAGGGTGACAAGCATCTTTTTGTCAGTGTCAGGTTTATGAATTTAGACCTCAATTAAGATTCCAAAATGAAAAAGCACATACTATATCTGTAGCTACACAATCGAGTGACAGTTCCCAAAAGCAATATATATCCATTTTGAAAATCCTGGTATATCATCCTATATTTGTCCAGAAGTATATTCATGACATTCTCTAGAGGTCTTAACTCCTCTATGTCCTGCTTGGATTTCCAGTCAGAAAATGTTTGATATTATTCTTCAGTGAATGTTACTATTTTTTTCCCAATTAATTGAGGAGATATATGCTTCTATATTATGTGACAACCTTTTATTTTTTGAGTAGTAAATGGACTTGCTAAATAAAAACAAGGCAACAATGTCACCCAATACCAAAATAGGGTTAGAATAGAGTTTTTATATATTAGTGGAAAGAAATATGTTTATTACTTTTTTTTAATCTTTTACTGATATTGGTGTGCAGAATAAAAAAGAAGTTTAAGTGAATTCTTTACATGGAGTGGATGATAAGGCCCCAGTCTTCAAACAGCTTACTTCAGAGTAGTTTCTCAGAGTAAATCCCAATTTATTTATGATTCTCCAGTGGGAACTCTTATCGAAACGAAACAACCAGTGAAACACACAACTTCTTTTATACGAGGAAGAATTGAATGCAAATCAGTTCTACTCTTTGCACAGGTAAATGTGATGCTAAGAACATACACATTATATTAGTGAAATGTCTCAAATGCTTAGCAAAACATTTAAGTTCCATCATAAGTAGCTATGTATATAGGCATACAGTATGCACTATCTAGAAAATCATACATCAAGCAATAATTAATACTGCAATAGTTAAAGCTATGCTATCACTTCTTTGAAAAAATAAGCACATTTATGTATGCTCAGGATTTAAGATGGAGCTTCACTGGCAGATTGTATGTTGTTAGGGCTTTGCCAGTTAAATTACACAGAATAGAAGATGAATAATGAAAGTATATGATCATCAGCAGAATATAAGCATTTAAAACACAGATTTAGAGAAAATTACTTAACACATTATGTGCTAAATATATAGGAAATGAGACAATTTACCATCCAATAGACAAAGATAGCAAAACTGTAAATACCACCCAAAAAATGAATATTGGGAACATATGACAAGCAATGAGAAATACAAATTGCTTCAATTAATTATAAGATTTAAAACAAATGCAGAGCAATGCAGAGTTGGAAGATAATGCATATACTGGCTGAAAAATCTAAATATGCAGTTCGGCAAAAATAGAATGTCTTTTTTTCAGACAATAACAGGAAAAGAACAAATAATGTTGATTATTGACCTCTAGTAGGAGACGCTACTAAAAGATTAGATAGACAGATAGACAGACAGGTACTATCCAGCTAACTATTTTATAGGCTTTCTGAACTAATGGGTATCTTTCTTTCTCAAACTGTTATCCTTATGATGTACTGCATTACAAATCCCAGAATTTCTAGATAATACAACTGCTGATACTTTTTTAATGTAAATACATAGTCTTATTTTGAAGCACAGTCAATGTCAGCCTGAAAAAATAATAAGGAGCAAGCAGATGAGTCCTTCCATTGCTTGCAAAAGGAATTAATTAATTTAGATGATGTTAAAGATTGATTTACATTTCCTTTGAGCTAAATTGGGGGGGGGAGTTACAGAGGATCCTCCAAATCCACAGAGTCTTCTGGGATTGTTGTCCCTGATACCCAATTTCCTTCTCACCTACCCTTCTTTCTAGCTGCAGAGGCAAGTAGACAGACCGCTGGGAAAAATGATGTTAGATTTCTGCCCCTGAAGTTGACGTCTACTCTCTTATTTCAAGGGAGGAAATCCATAAAATTAAAGTCCTATGGTTTTTTATTTTAATAAATGAAAGGAAAGCAAGGAAAACAGATAGCATTTCATGTAAGGATACTGCAAAGTGATGTGGATCCATCTTCTGAATGCTCTGCCAAGGAGTTTGATTCTTCTTCTGCTAGTGCTTAAATTAAAAATTTTTATAGAAGACAAAAGACGTCTTAGATCTGGATTTCTTCTAGTTTTGTAATAACTTTTTTGCTCTTTGTTTTTTGTTGTCATCAATGCATATCATTGAAGGACTCTATACATTAATACAGGGCGTTCAAACTCCCAGCCCGCGGGCTGGATGCGGCCACGCCCATGCCCAGTTTAGCAAAGGGGGAAAAAATCCCAATACATCACGTGACACTGCCATGATAACGTGAGTTTGACACCCCTGCATTAATGTATTTTTTAAAAAATGTGTTGTTTTTTTTAAAAAAAAAACTTTGATCAAATGTGACCGAGCATTCATCTTACTATGTGTATGTAAAATATGTGTGTTATTGTATTTTATTGTTCTTATTATTTTCTTGTTTTGCTGTCTTGCCATCAAATATCTCAAGATTGGGGTTGTTTAGATAAATAAAGGAAATAAATAAATAAAAGATAGAAATAGAAATATGAGCATAAATATAAGGAAGGTTAGAGAGAAATGGAGGCAAGATTATTGGCTGCAACAACTGGAGAATGGGCTTTTAAAAATATAGAAAATTTATGAAAAATGGCACCTCAGTACTCTGATAGAAAGCATCATGAAAGAGATTTAATGTAAATGGAGCATTGTAATACAATCATAGAGAACTATGATGTAGTCATAGTTATAACATCATAATTCAGTGTGGAATGTACAAAAACAGACCATTAAATAAAACAGCAAGAAAAAGTTTAACTTGAACATGGTTAAGTAAGAGAAACAGGATAGGTCTCAAAGTATTAAAATTATGAGAAATTATTCTAAAGCTAAAAACCAATGGTTATTTATTTATTAATTAAATGTGGTTTCTGATGAAAAATTGATTAGGAAGTATTGCAGGTATTAACTAAGGTAATTTGCTGTTAATTAGGCTGGTCAGAAGCCTAATTTATCAATTCCAATAATAAATCTTAATTCCATTAAAATCCTTTAAGTATATACACACATGATTGATTCAGATTCTGATTTGGCAATTCTGAAAATCTTTTGTTTTGCTGAATTCAGAAGCTGTATTGAAGTCTTTCTATTTCCCAGAGTCAGCAATGATTTCTTTTTACTTTGTCAGAATTGGATAAACTTTTCAGCAACAAGTTTCAGAGTGCCTGATTAAATTATACTCAAACAAATTCAACAAAGTTTGTGACTAGGGGTTGTTTTTTTAAAATAGGAAATTACTGAATTGTTTTTTTTTTAAGGAAGATATTTATTACATTGATTGACTGAGGCAAAGTTGCCTTTCCTAATGGAATCATGCTTTCATATTTCTTAAAGTATTTCTTGATTCTAGCAGATCCTAATATTTGTTAGGAAATTGGCCTACATGGCAGAGTTATCTTATCTAACAAACTTTCAAGATTTCAGGTAGAAAGACCTGGGTTTAGTGGAAGACTTTTTAATCCATAAAGGAATAATTTGGGCAAACAGTAGTGCCGAGGACGGCCCCGCCGCATCCTCTTTCTCCATGGCCGAGTCGCGGCAGAATTTGGGCAGGCTGCGCAATCTGACAGTATGTGTGAAGGAACTGGCTCCAGAACTGCAAAGCTGCCAGCTACTGCCAACTACTGCCAGCATCATTCAGTGCAAGGCGGATGTCACTGTCTCTCTGAACCCCACTAACTGTACTATCCCATGAGCCTTGAGCAGGTGACCTTCCTTATAAATTCTATGGAGGCACCTGGAGTGGGGGGGGGCAAGCAGCCAAGAGATGGATTTACTCTCTGTGTCAACGGCAGTTGGATTTGCGGGTGGTGAGGAATATGGTTTTATTTTTATTTTTTCTGCATCTGTTAATAAATGTGTTTTAAAAGGCAAAAAAAAAAAAAAAGAAATAATTTGTTTTTTTCCCTGTCTTGATGAGCTTCTTTCAATAAACATGTTTGAGTTAGAGTTATGATAGCTAGAACAGAGTATACCTTTTGTGTGCACTAATCAACTAGCACCAAAGCCATAGGAAGCATACCAGAAGAGAAGCAGGTAATACAACTGAGGTATACTTCAGAGCAGAGGCAGTGGTGGAATTCTGCCGGCTCTATCTGGTCGTGCAAACCGGTAGCGCCGGTGGTGGGAGGCTCCGCCCACCCTCCCGGACATCATCACATCCTGTTTTTGACCCTCTGCACATGCGCAGAAAGCTCTGTGCATGTGTGGAGGTGGCACACATGAGCATAGTGCATGTGCGCACTCCCATTTGCGAACCGGTAGTGAAGGTAAGTGAATACTACCCCTGGGCAGAGGCAGAATGCTTTGAACGGTCCATGTTAGATATGTTGATCTCCCTTGAGCTTCAAAAGGCTGGCAATAAATAAATTCAGCACCCATCCCTGTTTCCCATGCTATGTTTCCCATGCTTAACAATAGCAGTAGCTCTTTCTTTCCTCAGTGGCCAGCTTGCCTAATGAATAGTTGAAGGCAAAAGTATTTGCTGCCTAATGACAGCTGGACCACTTATGATTGGCAACAAGGTCAGCCATGCACTGTGACATCACAATGTAAACCCTGCCCCTTTGGTTTCTGCATCACAATGCTATATGCAAGTATATAAGAGGCAGGGCCTGCATCATATACATTTGCCTGCTTTGACCACAAAACTGAGGACAGTTTTGCTGCACCCGCTCCATCCTTAGGTAAGACAATATTAAATATTGTTTTATTCTGTTGACCTGCTTTAGCCACAATGGGTTTTTGCGGTCTATCCCATATTAAGGTAACTTTTAACATGTTAACGCAATTAATTGCTATACTTCTGTTAATGCTTTGTCACATGAACTGACTTCAATTTTTATTTCAAAACTTCTCATGGACAAAAACAATATCTCCACATTGTGTGATCACAGTTTGGTTTGAATTTATCATGGCTCACATTTGAACGTTTACCAATTGCCTTTAGTGACAGACGAAAATATGTACTTTATAACTAAACCATCCGCAAATAAAGTCAAAGAGAGAGGTCCACAGATTGGAATACAAGAATTAGTTCAGTTGCACGTTATAACAGTAAGGTGTTATTTTTTACAAGAACAGAGTACTTACGGTCTAAATGACTGTGCCTGATCCCTTCCACATCTTCAGCATGAATGAAGTGGTAACATCTTTTCCCTACAATATCTACAGGGGTCAGATCCATGTAATCGCTAATCCTGTAAAGGAAAAATAAAGCCTATAAACCGAGAAAGGAAGAAAATACAACAACAATGAAATGCTTTCCATTCTGATCCCAAACTTGTACATCTGTCCTGAAAACTATCCTTTTTATGACAATTTTATATTATTTTTGTTGTGTTATCTCAGAAGGTAGAATTAACCCCAACTCATAATTTAGTTTTATCTACCAGGAATAAAACCCTAAATTTAATTCTAAAAACAAAGACCCATAGCTCATCTGTAACATTCTTAATATTTGTTTTCTTTTATGTGTCTGTGTATGCATGTATGTGAGTAGGTCTTAACTCCTGGTGATTATATGGAAAAGTTGTAGTTGTTTTAGAACAATGCAGTTGTTTTAGAAGCATTTTTATATGATTGAGTTTACTTCCTAGGAATGAGAGAGAATGACTGACCCAAAATTAGCCACTAATCCTACTCTAGACCTTAAATCTTAGACCAGTTTGGCTCTCTTTGTTCTCAAATAAACATATCTGTAATAAAACCCAAATCAAACTAAGATTTCCTTCCTTATTTCCTTCCTTCCTTCCTTCCTTCCTTCCTTCCTTCCTTCCTTCCTTCCTTCCTTCCCTCCCTCCCTCCCTCCCTCCCTCCCTCCCTCCCCTGCTGAAGTTAATCCATTTGTTTTAACAAATGCAGTCTCAAATTGTCTATAGGTCCATATTTAACAATATCCACAAAGATAAGAATTCCTTAAAATACAAAGCTCCTCATTAAAAGAGCAAGATAATTCAAGGTTATACTATAAAATAAGAACATGTTATGCTTATGCAAAATGATTAGAGACATCTTTCATTTCAACAGATTGGTCTTCTATTGAGCATATTCATGAAAAAAGGCTCTTCAACTGTTTCCTGGCACAGAGTCCAAACTGACATTTCAAGCAATATAATTTAAATGCTGAGACATACAGATGCCTGAGGGTGTTATCTTTTTTAGTCTTATTCATCTGGGAGCTCTGCTTTCACTCCTAGCTCTTTTAACTGGGACTTTGTGGTTTACTCTGTGCAGAAACTTTAAAATCCTTTCAGTAGCCTTTCCTGCTCTGTGCTCTGCTCTGCTTCTCTCTGTATGTGCGTTCCTCTTATTGATTGTCCAGATGTCAATGTCCTCAGGCATCTGTGTTAAAAAAAAATCCTCTCAAATTGAAAATTGGGAGAACGAATTAGTCTGGTCAGCTGGTTTCTTCCTTTTGTTTGGAAGATGTAACTCTTCGTTATGTTTTTAAAATGATGTTCTAACACTCACAAAATGTATTGGGACTATCTGAGGACCTTTTGTCACTCAGGTTCTGAGAAAATTCTTTGCAAGTTTGTTCTTGAATGGCAGATGGGAAATACTGGGGATGAATTAGTTATCGGAGCACATGTAGGGTTCACATTAGTGGTGGGATTCAAAATTTTTTACTACCAGTTCTGTGGGCGTGGCTTGGTGGGTGTGGTGTGGCGTGGCTTGGTGGGTGTGGCTTGGTGGGCGTGACAGGGGAAGGATACTGCAAAATCTCCATTCCCACCCCACTCCAGGGGAAGGTTACTGCAAAATCCCCAATTCCTCCCAATCAGCTGGGACTCAGGAGGCAGAGAATAGATGGGGGTGGGGCCAGTCAGAGGTGATATTTACTGGTTCTCCGAATTACTCAAAATTTCTGCTACCGGTTCTCCAGAACTGGTCAGAACCTGCTGAATACCACCTCTGGTACACACATTCAGAGTGATGGCATGGAGCTACTCTCCATAGTCACTCTGAGAGATAATAAGAACTTAATATGATTTTTTAAAAAAATATAGCAAATTAGGGAGCCACCTGTCAGGTTCTCACTCCTCAACAAAAATCAGAAAATATGATTTTCTATATATCTACTGCTAGTTTCTTCCTCCAGAATAGATAAATGGTTTTTTTCCATTTCGGAACTAAAGATAAAATGGAGGTGTTGCTAATGGGGAGAGACAGATGTAAAGGATCAGAAGTTGGGAACAATCTGCATAATATCCAGGTAGGCTATACCTCCATTTTATTCCCTGTATCATGGAAAAGAGGCAGGACCTACTGTATCTCTCTTCTATTCTCTGCAATGCTCAAGGTTTTTTTTTTTTTTTTAATTTGATTTATATGCCGCCCTTCTCTTGAGACTCAGGGCGGCTTACAATGTGCTCAGCAAGGTTACTGTGTATAGGGTGGAGTCTTTGTACATACAAAGTTTTTTAACCTGTGGTTCCTAAATAGGGGTTCCAAGGATAGATTTCAGGGGTCTGACAAATCAAGTACAAAAAGATGGTTTTTTTTCTTCAGTTTCCTTTCTATTATTTGAAAATTCTTTCTGTGGGGAAAAAAATGTCAAATAATGCTTTTAGAAACTGCTTCTCCCCAAACAAGTGTAGGCAAAAGACTGTTCATTGGCAGGCAAAATAATGGACATCATTGCGGTGTTAGGCCATCTAGAAGAACTGATGGTAGGAACCAAGGTTGATAGGAATTAAGGAAAATGTGTACTATCATTATGACTAGGAACATCTGTCTTTGTTTTCACCAAAACAGACTAAAATTTTAAGATGCCAATTTAATTTTTCCAACTATTGATTATAATTGCATTCATCCAGACTAGCTATTATAATATGGTTTGGTAATAATACTTGATGTTAAATGGGTGAGGAAGTTGTGTGTTTTCAAGTGTAGTATAACGAAATCAATCTTGTATGTGTGTAGGTGCATTTTTCTAAGATGGATGCCTCAAAGGAGTCCTTGATCTAAAAGAAGAACCGGTATTGCACACATTTTCTTCTCTTCTTGTTGACTAAATAACAGTTTTCTAGTTGAGAAGGGCTGTGCTGAAATACTGTGATATTGTATTATATATTTATATGATATATTTATATGATTTATATGATACTTTCCATCATGCCTGTAAAGCTGATGGTCATCTTCCTAGTATGTGAATTCGGGATATTCTTGCATTTGATTAATATATTAATTTAGATTATACTGTGTTAAGATATTGTGACTCTGCATTTAACTGAACCAGCTGAAGATTGATATGATAACACTGACAATTCATTAGAAATAGAGCTCCTGAGCATGTGATTTCATTCATTACACTGAGTTCTGCTGATTCACTGCTCATCTGTTTTCAGTACAGCCACTTATCTGATCTGTTGCAAGCATGTAGAAAAGCCATTCATAAATGGTTGCATTGAATCTTTTTAAGGCAAGATGACACTTTTACAGGTTGCATGCTGAAAGACTATACTTGTATTTAGATAACATATTCATAAATAGGGAATTAGAAAGAGGGGAGCAGGATTATTGTTCCTCAAGTGAATGGATCTTGTGCCCATTTGTAAAGGTGCTAAATGCATATCTATTTTGAATGCACAGAATTGTTTACATGACCAAAATACATGTAGATCAGGGATTGGAACTAAAGATACAACTTTCTCTTCTTTCCCCCAATAAGTATTCACTGTACTCAGGTGATCATGAGAATAAGGTAACAGTTCATTTCACTGTCTTCAGATTCTCTTTAGAGAGGGAACTTGCCTTCCTAAAAGCTGATTTGCATTTTTACTAAGAAATGGAAAATTATTAATTTGGAGATTTCTAAAAAACTCAGATGTTCTAAAGGTTTAATGCATTTTATGTTGGAGATCCTTACATTGGTGGCCTTGTGATAAACTGTGGTTTCTAGGCTTCCATCCTCTTGTCTGTTGACAAGTACATCTAAATTATCATTTTTAGATGTACTTTTCAACATAAAGAGGAAGGGAGCCTAAAATCCACAGTTTATCGCAAGGCTACCAACACTCCATGCTTTCTGAATTTCAACAGCAACCGTGCACTTCACACAAAAAGAATTGCATCAGAACACTATATGGCAGGGTGAGAACCCACTGTGGTACCCAGCAAGCCAAGCAGCTGGAGAGCAGGTACCGACATGAACAATTCAAGCAGAATGGCTACCCACAATCATTTGTCACAAGATATCTGAGCAACACAGTGGGGAGAGAAAGGAATAAACAAGCTACAAGACCAACCACATGGCACACCCTGCCATACATTAAAAACATTTCAGAAGCTGTAGAATGCAGCTTCCGAAATCTGCATGTGGGCATCGCACACTGCCTAGAGCAGTATTGGCAAACCTTTTCAGCACCGAGTGCAGAAATGGGAGCGTGTGCGTATGTGAGCACCAGAAACCGGAAGAGCAGCTCCCTGGCGTGCACGCGCGGGAGCACCGGAAACCAGAAGAGTAGTTCCCAAACATGCATGCCGGTCACCTGGTCTTTTGGTGCACATGGATGTGTGAAGATCAGCTGGCTGCTGCACGTATCCACGCCAGAACCTGGAAGAGCAATGGGCAACAGCTGGCATGCCCGGAAAGATGGCTCTGCATGCCACTTATAGCATGCGTGCCATAAATTCACCATCACGGGCCTAGAGGATACCATACGAGGACAAATTATGCATTGTGAGGATCGCTTGGAGGTGGGAGATACTTCCAATGTAATCTACCGAATCCCCTTGCATGGATTGCCCCTGTGACTATGTAGGACAGATGGGGAGGAAGCTAACCACACTGCAAGAACACACACGAGTGGTCAAACGAGGAGACCCAAACTTATTGGTAGCCTCACACTGCAGTGAATAAGGACACACATTCAATTTTTCAGCTACCAACATTGTTGGAGAAGCAGGCACAAAAACAGCCAGGGAAGTGATTGAAGTCTGGGAAACAGGCCCCTCATTAGTTAACAGGAGTGCTGATTTACCACCAGCCTATCAAGTACTTAGAAGGCGAAGGCTGGGCAGCACAAGCTAACAACAGCTAATGACTTAAAAGCCAGACATCAACACACCCAATCAACATCTAATAAGCCACTTACAACAGGCACTATAAATACCACATACAGAACAGCACATACTCTGCTAGAGAAAAGTTCCCAGAAGATGGGTTCCAGCAGGAATCTGAAAGCTTGGAAGACAAAAACTCTGGTCCTGGTGACTGGCCCAGATTGGATCCTGCAACATTATCCTGTGACATGTATATTTGCCTTCATTCGTAAACAATTTTTGCTTTTACTAAAGACATTCCTATTACTTTGATATACCAGATCATCTTTTCAAGGGCAAAACTTCTGCTTTTGTCAATATGATCAAACATACATATCCACTGACATAAGGCTGTTTCTTGAAAGGTTCAGTAAAGCAACAGATGTAGAATTCATTGGGCTAAACTGTTATTGCCAGCATTTTCAGTTTTAATAAGAAAAATAAAAGGAAGCTGTATTTTTTTTTGTATGAAAAAAAAACTTAGTAATATTTTGCAACTGATTAAATACAATTTAAAACATCTGAAGTATATCCATATTCTCATTCTGTCCTGCCTGTTCCCATTTTTTAAAATTAAACTGAGCTGTGAACAAGAAAAATAGTGTGGCTTTTCCAATCAGTTGTAAATCCAATTTACAATCAGTACTAATATTTCTCACTGCCGCTTCCTAGGAGTGGCAGTGAGAAAGAGAGGATGGTGTATTGCTGAATCAGAGGAAATTTAAGATACCGGAAACATTTGGTGGGCTCCAAGGAAAAGATTCTCAGGACAACATTTAGTGCTTCAGGAGGTATTCTGAAATTATATACAGTATATGTTTGTCTTAATAGAGGCTGCATACACTGTAGGGTGGGAGAAATAGATTCTTTATTTTCCTTATTCACTCTCATCTCTACTCTCCAGAGTATTAGCATTCCATTGTGGGAAATGCTAATCCAAAGAGTATCAGAGGAGTTTTGCAGTCAGAAAACTGACACTTAAATTGTGATTTTTCTTTCTAGTTAACTCCCTAGGCAACTATCAGTCAATCAGATTCCAGTTCAGTTTTCCAAATCTCAGAATGAAGCTCTCACTTTCTGCGTACTGATCAGAGGAACACATACATCTGCATTATCATTATTGTTGTATGAAACAAATGCTCTAGCCCATATTTCAGTAGAGCATTCTGGAAGAACAAAATAAAATAGCCCAAATGCAATACCTATTTTCACAGTAAATAATATTGAGGTCCATGTTTACTCGAATAACAAACATGTGGCAGTCAATTCTGACTTCATTGATTGTAGGAGGGGGCAGTGCATGAGCAACGACAACAAGCCCCATGATTTGGCTCGGGACGGTCCGCCCATGAGACAGCGACACTCTTAGTCGTAACCTTCCTGTTATATGGATCACCTGCAAAACAACAAAGAGTCAAAGCATTGTGTGAGACAAATATGAAAGCAATTCTTTCAGCAGACAGTATAATTTCTATACAGAGCACTTAACTCTGCCAGAATTGCATTTAGTCACTGCCAGTATTTGTCTTAAACATATTAATACTGTCTGTGAACATGTCCTGAATGTTCTCACTCATGCTAATAAAAAAAGAACATAATAGCTCAATGTTTCAAATGTAGCACATCTAAAAGCCAGAGAAGTTTTCAATTAAAAGGTAAAGGTAAAGGTTCCCCTTGCACGTATGTGCTACTCGTTCCCGACTCTAGGGGGTGGTGCTTATCTCCATTTCAAAGCCGAAGAGCCAGTGCTTTCCGAAGACATCTCCATGGTCATGTGACCGGCATGACTAAACGCCAAAGGCGCATGTAACGCTGTTACCTTCCCACCAAAGGTGGTCCCTATTTTTCTACTTGCATTTTTTACATGCTTACGAACTGCTAGGTTGGCAGAAGCTGGGACAAGTAATGGGAGCTCACCCCGTTAAGCGGTACTAGGGATTCGAACTGCTGAACTGCCAACCTTTTGATCAACAAGCTCAGCATCTTAAGCTACTGAGCCACTGTGTAACATCAGTTACTGATGGTTAATTTTCAGGAGGATAAAATGTAATTTGGAAAGTTGAAAGAAAGATCTACAGTGTAAAGGGAGGCTGGAAAAAATTGACCCTTATTTGGAAATTATAATTCTATTATGTTTAATAATAATTTCTAAGCTATGTTTAATACACTAATAGCAAGTTAACTAAAATATTACTGACATTTGTAAATACTTTTCTGTGCTTTTGACCCAGCACATTGAATAATCAGGAACAAATCAGTATGTGCAAGAGTCAAATCAGGGTGAAGTTACAGAATTATAGCATGGTATTTTTGGTCTGTGAGAACATAATTTTGTTTCATTGCCATAAACTGAATATTAGGCATAGGTATACAGTACATTTATTTATAGAGTAACCAATGGATCATAAACATGCACTCCAATTTTTATGTTTGTATGTGCCTTCAAGTCAGTATTGACTCCTGGAGATTGCCTGGACTAGTCCCTGCCATTATCTTGGTGAAATTTCAGAAGTTGTTTGCCTTTCTTGGGATAAGAAAGTGCTTGGTCCAAGGTCACCCAACTTTGTGCCCAAGGTAGGTGGGCACAAAGAGTTTCCTGGTTTTTAACTTGGTACCTTAACCATTACCCCAAACTTTCTCTTTTATCTTCATTATAAAAATAAATAAATAAAGGAGGAATCATTATCCTGTTTCATACCTTGATTTATTACATATGAAAATACAAAACATGAGCATGGAATCAGAAGTCATACAAATGAGGTGTGGGAATCAAAGAAGGATAAGAGAACATCAGACTGGTCCCATTCGCAAACATTAATTCAGTTTCAGTATGTATCACCTGCTATCCTAACGTCTTGTAGACCAATCCACTTTCATTGAGAGGTGTCAACTAATGAAAGATTCTTGATGTTAATCAACACATGGTAGTATTGGAGAATTGCTGCTGCCCTGGTATTCCTCTATCTGCACCATCAAGCTTTTTCAGAACCATGGAATGGAAGAAGTATTTGCAAGTCAGCTGGTCAATAGGAAACTGTGCTGGGTTTAAAGCATGTAAATCATGGATGGATGAGGGTTTCTAAGGGTTTCTACATAGGAATAAGGAGGTGACTGCTATAATACTGGAAATTCTGAAAAAAGATTATTAATGGGATGAATAGTGACAATCAAGTCAGTGACTGGCCTTGATTTAAGTTCTTCTTTCTTACGTAGCAGGTCGTCCCATTTTACAAATAACTACCTAATAAGCAGCAGGGTCAGAAACAGTGAGTACATCTGCAGCAAATTTTTTTAGCAGAGATAATAGCATTGTCTTCTAAAAAGGGTTTTTTTTTTTTGAATTATTTAAATTTGTAATTTTGGAATAATATTCTGCATATCTGCCATTTTTATTACATAATGAAATGAATGCATGCTTCCAGGTGAACATATGTCAGTTGAATGATGCATTTATTTTCTTAATGGTTGCTCCCTAACACTGACATTTGAATTCTAAAATTTATTGGGCTCCTGTGAGACTCTGAACTGGCAAAGATTCTATTTAACAACCTGATCTTGAAAAATGCTTTATAGCCAAAGATCTTAAATGAACAGAAACTCTGTGTAAATGATACTGCCTTTAATAATTGCCCTGAAGGGCAACTTTTGCCAATCTGGTTCTTGTAAGGCGTGTTGGAAATCGAGCCAAAATTGGTAGGAAAAACTGCTCTACATAATTTTGTCAGGTTAATCTTTGGTCTTTCCCTGGTGCCAGAGTTTTATTGATTTTAACTATATTTGTCTTATATGATGATATCAAATGGTGTCTACATTCAGATCCATCTTTAAAAATAAACACGACATGATTGCAGCATAAGTGTATTTTCTCATTTATAGTTTAATATAGGCTTACAAAATATGGAATGGTCACAATAATTATTTCATAAGTAGGATGTCATTGTACTTTGCTGTATTTGATGAGGACATTGGGGGAATACAATAAAATTCAGCGATAAGCAAGCTGGTGCTACAGGTGTTCCAGACCAACATGAATAATGGAAGGGGTTGTGGGAGTTAGACTGAAACATTACAAGTTGACAAGGTTATGTGTGAGGTTTTTACGAGAGTTTGTCTTCACATAACTTTGTCACATGGCATGAAAAAGTTATAAAATTTAATTAAATGAACTGAAAGTCAGTACATATGGCAAAATATGATAATATAATTTAAGACTAGTTTTGACTCTATATTCAAATTTTCAAACTATTTTCAAATGAGATTACAATAATATCTGCAGAATAATTACTGTACTGTATTAAGTATGATGTTAGGGAAGTCTGGGGAAATTTGCTCAAGCTATTATTTCTATTCACATATTACAACTATTTATATGCCAAAACTGGTAATAAATATTTAAGGTACATAGATGCTAGTTTATATCCTGCCTTTCCTTTAGGAACTCAAACAAGTTTAGAGTTTGTAAAGCTGGAGACTTCAGACCTCCTCTCTCCAATACCCTCTGTGTCTTCATGACTTCTGCTCTGATTTAGCAGCATGGTATTTCCTGCTGCAACTTCCAAAGCACAAGAGTCTCTGTTTATTCGTCAAGATGCTTGCAATTTAAATTCCTTTTCTGGTGATAAAAATGTAAAAGGATGAAATAATTTATGTAATAAAACCTTATGGCTTTGTAACTTAGAGGTAGGTCACTAGACATTGTCTTCTTTTTGGGAGATAGAACAATCCCATCGGAGATAAACAAAATCAAACTTTATAAAAAGAAAGAAAAGTATATTCCATTCTTTTTTTACTTTAGATTTTAAGACACAGTACCTCTGTGTTTTGGAAACAAATGAATAAATGCAGAGGAAGGAAATGCAGACTTGCCATAATCATAATAACAACAATACGATACAACAGGACGCGCAAAGGAGATGCTCCAGGAATAGCACAAGATGGCAATGTCGGCTACAAATGGAAAAAAGCCTCTTAAAGAGATTGAAACAGAAGCTAATTTATTATTTCAGAATGCAAGTGTCTACTGTACAGAAATATTATAGTTTAATCGTAAAAGCTGTGGTGGCGCAGTGGTTAGAATGCAGTACTGCAGGCTACTTCTGCTGTCTGCTGGTTGCCAATAGTTTGGCAGTTCGAGTCTCACCGACTCAAGGTTGACTCACCCTTCCATCCTTTTTGAGGTTGGTAAAATGAGTACTCAGATTGTTCGGGGCAATATGCTGACTCTGTAAAACCACTTAAGAGAGGGCTGTAAAGCACTGTGAAGCGGTATATAAATCTAAGTGCTATTGCTATTAATGAATTTCCTGTCTTGTACAGATAGTATGAAAAAGACAAACACTAGTACAATATAATAAAGCAATAATTAAACTAGTATAACATCTAAGGTAAATTTTTTCATCTCTTTCCAGAGATACTAGTTTTCTGCAACAGATTTTCTTTATGTCTCAATTATTGGTGGATTTCCCATTTTTCAATGATTACAATAAATTAATTCTAAGGCTGCTCTGGAGATGGAGAACCCCAATCTTTTACTCAACCTCAGTACTCCGTTTTTTCCTTTGTTGCTTCTTTCATTTCTACCAGAAGACTTCTTCATTTGTTTTAAAAGGATTCAAACTTTCTCTCTCCAAAAGAGAATGTCTAGGTATGTCTCTGTCGATATGACAACCAGCATCTCTCCCTTCTGAAGTTGTTGGCACTCTTTTTGCAGGTGGATTGGCTATCTGGGACTTTGCACTTTACAAACATATATAGTACTTCTTCCTTTTGTTTTATCTCACAACTGTAACTCTGCAAAGTAAGTAAGACATAATGATTGGCTAAAATCTTCCTTGCAGCTTCCATGCCTATCAGTGAATTAGGGTCTAAGCCTTCCCAGTTCTACTCTAATATTCTGACCACTTAGAATTTGAAATAAATGCAGCCTGAGTTTCACAAAGGCGAAATAAAGATTTATGGAGAAAAAGGAAGTAATTTAAAACCTATATATTTTTTAATCAAGAAGCTTCATGGGCATGAAAAAGAAAGGGTGACATTTCACTTACTTCAATTATTAAAGAATCTTCTGTACCGCTTTAATAGCTATGCTGACCATGAATAAATCAAAACAATAACAAACAAATATCATAATTCACAATCATTCAGTATCACTCATATAAATGTGTGATTTTTGCATTTTAAATACCTTTTTCATTCTTAACTTTGCACTGAGTTGAAATCATTGGTTTATTTATTTTAGAAAAAGGAGTTTAATCTTTGTAGTTCATCCAATTAAAGACCTTTATGATGAGATGCTAATGCAGAAGTTGTCAGCGCCATCTTCAATAAAGATTTTTTGGGAGATAGACATTTCTTTCACTGATATATTTTCAAAGTGGAATATGAATCAAGAGAAGTTGGTTGCAAATAATCGGTGCAGATTATTAATGTTGACTAGAAGCTGCAAAGCACCATTTTCCATTAGCAAGTTCTTTAACAATCAGCTGCACAGAATGTCAAAGAGAATTCAAGCTATGAAAACCAGCTTGAAACTATTATTTTTCCATAATGTTTTTAAAAAGACACCTAAATTGTTAATTAAAAAAAACCCAGCAACTATAGCAGTATGTCTACTGATAACCACAATATTTTAATTTTCATCCATGAAATAATTATTGGCTAACTTTATATAAAGTATAATGTATCTTCAATGACAAAGTTCCTTATGAATACTTTAACATATTTCTAGAGACGAAACTGTAAAAATACCACTGAAACAGTCCATTTTTGTGAGTCCTCATTAAATAATGAAGAAATAGTTAAAAGAAAGAAGATTTACAGATGGGCCATTTACAATACTATATATTTCTTCCAGCTAGACTTAGTTATCAGTATTTATTTCAGTGTTCCGGAAAATGAATTTCAAATCTGTAGATGCATGGAAACATACTGCTTTTTATTGACTAACATGAAATAAGAAAAAAAATTTGTAATCATACTCTTGTTTCATGAAAGTTACTATTTGCTTGAAGTGTGTTAACATCAAAGTGTAAAACTTCAAAATGCCATTCTGTATTTAAAGTCTACTATTTACCTCTTGCAAGTATGGCAATAATGCTGTTTGCAACGTAGAGTTTAATGGCAAATATATTTGAAGCATTTATTTGCTCAGGGTTAGACTTGTCCTCTACTGAATCCTCTCTATCTTTCTCTCTTTCATCTATCTATTCATCCTATCTATCTATCTATCTATCTATCTATCTATCTATCTATCTATCTATCTATCTATCTATCTAATACAGTATTTATACTCTGCCGCAAGCTTGAAACATTATTTCATTGTTAGGCTCCATTCAAAATGATAAATGTTTATTTAATTATTCAGGATGCATTATGAACAATTTAAACATTAATAGTTCATTTAAAATAATAAACATAAAATAAAATAAGCCTTGATTATACTGAAGTATCCCACTCCTCCTCCCAGAGTTCTGTTTTTAATTGCTTCTGGAAAGAAGTTAAAGTAGGAGCTTCAGCAAGTGTCATAGTAAACATGTCAGAGTCGTTGAGAATCAGATGTCATACAAATTTAATAATTTGTTTTTGTTATTATTAACCAATATGGTTAAATTACATGGGACTCAATGGAAATAAATCATGTATCTCTCTTATGCTTTGGTAAAGGCTTATATAAATGAAGCTAACAAAATGCAGCAGTTATAGTTGCTAACTTCAGTGTCTCTTTCAATGATTTTTTTGATCTGAAGACCTTTATATCCTGTTTATGAATATCTTTGTGATCGCTGGTAAATATTTATCAATGAACAAGAGGAACAATATTTTCAGTGATCCATATATTTGCTCCAGGCCGCTTCACCATTTTATAGTGGTGAATAAGGTGAAGAAATTACCAATCCAAATCTTAAATTATATTCAAAAATCCTCTCAGGAGTTAAGTATAAACAATGGGGCTACACTGCTTTGCTGCACAGAATTTGATTTCTATTAATATAGGACTCAGATACTTAAAGACATCATATATATGGTTAGACGGCAGGTTGATTACTGTAATTTCATTCTTAGTCCATTCTGCCTTTAAGGAGGTGATATACATGGACTTCAATCTGTTTTATTATTATGGTAACTCTATAAAATTGATTTGATTGTTAGTTTGTGATTCAACTTAGGATAATCAGTGAACTAACAGTTGAATAACAACTTGTACCCATGTTTTTGGAGCTTTATTTTGGTTTTTAAGCAGTTGCACCAAGCTAGTCAATCCTTAATTGTCTCCATACAATCCTCATTTTATTCTTGAAGAACAGTATCTGCTAGCTGCAACGTTCATCTGTTTTGAAATGTTTCTTTTTCTATTTCATATAAAACAAATTTATAACAAACTGAACAATGAAAAATTATCTCACTTTTTGAAAATAAACAATGAGACAAAATTTCTGTTACAAAAGCTGAATCTATATTGCAAAAATTGGATTTATGGCAATCTGATAGGCATAATAGGTATTGCCATGGCATCACATATCATACTATTTTCTTATATAACTCACTGCATGTGATACTTGAGCAATAATTCTTCACCATCACCACAGCACCTCAGATCAGACTGCTTAAAGTTTTCCTTTCAGTATTTGTTAGTAATCTTATATGCCAATTTTTTTAAAAAATCACATACCATATTTTTCTGTTTGACAACTTAAAGAACAAATCTACTACCAATGCATTTATTTTTCAGATTTAAAAATATGGCTGTAAGCTTTTCTATACTGGCCATTCTTTAAAAGTAGGTTAAAAAACACATTAAAACTGATCATGGTCAACTTGCAGTAAACATTGATATCATTTTTTTAAGCACTGTTGGCACAAGAACTATTCTACTGAAGATTGCTTCAAGAAAGCTCTTGGCAAGTATATTATCAGAAGGAGCAACACTTTAATATTTGCCCAGGCAGTCAAATATAAACTGACACCAGGAACCAAAGGGTAGCAACTACAAAGTAAAAATTATTTCTGTTTAACATAAGTCTCCATAACAAAGGAATCAGCATTAGGATTCATGGTTCAGAGTGCTGTTATACATAAGAAATTAAAATGATCTCAAGAATCTGTTTGATATAATACAGAAAATATAATGGTGGCTGAGACTGCAGTCCACCAAACATTTACTCCGAACTAGTATGACTGAAATGTATGGTTTCTCCAGCTTTACAGTTTTAAAAAAACGAGACACCTTTGTGACAAGATACCAAGATACTAATATATATAAGATTGGGTTAGATCAATTTAGAACTGATAGAAGAATCTCTTTGATATGACCTCCACAGCAGATCATGTGCAGAGAGATTTAAGATGATGAGAGCTACAAATACAAACTGATATATCTAATGGCAAGTTATTAAGGTGTCATCTTAGGGCGACTGAAACTTGTGTCTGCAAACAGATTAAGAAATCTGATTTTCTTGCAATTTAAGTTATGGCTTAAATGATTTGCATTAAAAATTATTACAGCCTCTTCACTCAGAGGCCAATTGCAAATCCTTGATGACATCATCTGGAATCCTTTTTGTTGCTATCATCTGTTAACCTCAACATGGCAGAATTCAGCAGTTGTTTGATAATATTTTAGTGTCGTCCACACTGTATATCTGCAGAAAATCATAAGTATAAAAATGTGCCATCATTTCCTTGGATTAATAGGTTGCACATACTCTGTCATATAATGCTTGTTCCTGAGTTGATCTTCTAATGTGATTCCAGTGATATTATTGTAGATTTGAATTTTAATTTATTTTTATTGCTTTATAATTAATAACAAAAAAGAGCATATCCCAAAAATAATAGAGCTAGTGACACACACATTGTCAAAGAAAAAAAGAAAACAAAAAATGCTATAACAAAAAAGTGAAGAAAATATGACCAAAAGAAAAGAATTACCGGTATAGTATGTCATTATAACAATAAATAATTACAATTCTATATATACTTGTCTAATGCAAATATTGAAGAATTAATGCTTTCAAGTTCTGGTGTTGGAGAAGACATTTGAGAGTCCCTTGGATCACAAGGACATCAAATCAGTCAATCCTACAGGAAATCAGCCCTGACTGTTCTTTGGAAGGACAGATACTGAAGCTGAAGCTCAAATATTTTGGCCACCTAATAAGAAGAGAGGACTCATTGGAAAAGACCCTGATGTTAGGAAGGATTTGTTGTGGCTCCGACCCCCGAGCCCATCTTATCGGAGGAAGAAGGCTCCGAACATGAAGGAGAGGAGCTGGCCAGGCCTCCCTCTCCAGGCCCCTCCTCTCTGGCTATGCCTCAGGTGTCTGCCGAGGGAGAGGAGATTGGCCAGGAGCCAGGTGTCTCCGATGACAGCGATGACAGTGATACGTCGTTCCTGGATCCACGCTAATGAAGGCGAGATAAACGTTTGCAGCAGATGAGGAGGCGTGCCAGGGATTAAGCTGAGTCACTGGACCACACCCCACAGGCTATATAAGAGAGTGTGGTGGCCATTTAGACTCTGTGACGGACAAAGCTAACTTCTGGCTAGTCACTTTGTACAACGCCTGAATCTGCTGAAGGTTTCTGTTTGAGCTGGACTGTTTTTGAAAACTGTGTGTATTTGTTGGTGATTATCTGGTGGAGGAAAACTCCCTCTTCTTGAAGTAAAGCACTTGGCAGACGGTTATCATATTGCTGCCAAGTTCCTGATAACGAACCTTGTGTGTGCCAAGTAATTCTTTAACCCCCGGCTGGCTGTTTGTGTATGTGTGGGGACGGGGACAGAACAGGATTGTGGGCAAAAGGCAAAGGGGATAGCAGGGGATGAGATGGTTAGATAGAGTCATTGATGCAATGAACATGAATTTGGGCAAACTTTGGGAGACAGTGGAGGGCAGGGCGCTTTGGGTGCTATGGTCCATTGGGTTACAATGAGTTAGGCATGACTTAGCAACTGAACAACTACATTTGAAATATTATTTAAAATATACAGTATATGTCTCATACATTTATGCAACTTTTTAAAACCACTGTATTCTGTATAAATGAGGCATATATATATATATATATATATATATATATATATATATATATATATATATATATATATATATATATATATATATATATATATATATATATTTTCTCTCAGGTTTTCGCGGGTGTTTGTATGTAGGTCTTTGGTTATTCGGGTCTTCTCCCACGTAAAATTGGAAGTGTCTTGGCGACGTTTCGACGAAGTCTCATTCGTCATCTTCAGGCTGGTGTTCTCGGCTTCGTGCTTCCAGGAGCAATGTGAGATCGCAGCTGTCTCTTCCTTTTAACTGCTAGTGGGGTGTGAGCTGATTGGGTGGGAACTTGGCTGTGTTCTGATTGGGTGGGGGTGTGTTCTGTTTGGGTGGGGGCTTGGTTGTGCTCAGCTTAGTCTGAGTTGCAGGGGGATTTGAGCTGGTGAGCTGAGTTGTTGTTGTTTGGCTTCGTGTTTGTGGCTGTGCGAGCTCTTCATGGTAGGTGTCAGTCTGCTTCATGTATGGATTGGAGGGGTTTAAAGTGGCTAATGATGCAGCTGCGGTCTGGCTTCTGGTCCTTGGTCGTGGCTCATTATCAGTGTGGGTTTGAGTCTGCTTTCTGCATGGATGTGTGGTGGTGACATCCTGTGTGGCTCTCGTGAGTGTGGGTCTGGTGTCATTCGTCGTGTTAGGGACTCGTTTGTCAATAAGGGCGGGTTTCCAAATGGCTGGTAGGCGTGAGGTATCGTCTCGTTTGTTCATGCTGTGTGGGCGTTTTTCTATCTCGATGGCTTCTCTGATTATTCTGTTGTTAAAGTGTTCAGTTTTGGCGATAGTTCTGGTCTTTTTAAAGTCAATATCATGTCCTGTGGCTTTGAGGTGTTGGACCAGGGAAGAAGTTGGTTCCTCTTTTCTGACTGAGTTCTTGTGTTCTTCTATGCGTGCACTTATTCGTCTGTTGGTTTGTCCGATGTATGTGGTGGGGCAGGCGGTGCATGGGATTTCATATACTCCTTGATTTTCTAACTCAATTTTGTCTTTGGGGTTCCTTAGGATGGTGGATATTTTTCGGTTTGTGCAGAATGCTGTCTTGATGTTATGTTTGTGGAGGATTTTGCTTATTCTGTCTGTGGTGCCTTTTATGTATGGGAGGAGGGCCTTGCCGTTTTCTTGCTCTCTGTCTTGGATTTTAGTGGGGGTTTCTTTTTGGATTAGGTTGGTGATCTTATTTCTTTGGAATCCATTGGATGTTAGTACATTAGTGAGAGTGTGTAGTTCGGTTTTTAGGTGTTGTTCGTCAGCTAAGCGTTTTGTTCTGGAAATGAGTGTCTTATATATACATATATATGTATGTATGTATGTATGTATGTATGTATGTATGTATGTATGTATATGTTTTCTGAGGTTTTCGCGGGTGTTTGTATGTAGGTTTTTGGTTATTCGGGTTTTCTCCCGCGTAAAATTGGAGGTGTCTTGGCAACGTTTCGACGAAGTCTCATTCGTCATCTTCAAGCTGGTGTTCTCGGCTTCGTGCTCCTAGAAGCACGAAGCCGAGAACACCAGCCTGAAGATGACGAATGAGACTTCGTCGAAACGTTGCCAAGACACCTCCAATTTTACATGGGAGAAAACCCGAATAACCAAAGACATACACACACACACACACACACTGGCAGTTAAAAGGAAGAAACAGCTGCGATCACACATTGCTCCTAGAAGCACGAAGCCGAAAACACCAGCCTGAAGATGATGAATGAGACTTCATCGAAACGTCGCCAAGACACTTCCAATTCTACGTGGGAGAAAACCCAAAGAACCAAAGACCTACACACACACACACACACACACACACACACTATATTCTGTCAAAGCACCTGGTCCACCACAATATGGGAGGGAATTTGGTTTGTCGTGTATGCGACTGCTTGAGGGCTCCTGAATTGGAGCTGAAAGGCAAAAGGGAAGCAGTGTGCTCCCTCCCATATTGGGGTTGACCAGGTGCTTTGACAGAAAAACACTTAATCTCTCCCCTGGCTCAAATTGATAAAAGGAGGAGAACTTGTGGCTCAGAGGTTAATACAACTGCCTAATATACAGGCAACCCAAGTTCGAATCCGAGTAAGGGTATGTCTAGCGGATGAGAGCTAAATAGCTTGAAATAGAACTACACTAGTCTTCCTTTATTTCTTTATCAGCAAATATAAATTATATATATATATATGCAGTCAGGTCTTCAATCGATTGACTAAAAGGGACTAACACATATCTGTTCCAATATCAGTCTTTTGGCCATAATACGAGCACAGTGTTAGGGTTGGGGTTAAGTTTAAGGTTGCATTATCCAGTTGTCTATACTAGGTATGTAATTCAAGAGAATATTGTACTATATTAGGTACTATGTACTATAATAGGTATGTAATTCAAGAGAATAGTATCCTCTATGTACTGTATTTGATCTTTTGTTGAACAATTATATTTATATAATTCATTACTTGCTCCCAATCGCATATATGATATTTATTGTTTAAGACACTATGTTAAAAATCGATTCTCATCATCAGTTAGTCCAAAGTCAAAATTCCCTGCTTCTATTTAATTTTTCTCTATCGCTATCTTTTCCCCAATTTTCAAAGTTGGGTTTCCCCATAAAGTTAATTTGGCATGAGAAAAAGTGTCAAATCTTTTTTTTTTATTAAACAGTGAATTCTATAACTTTCTAAGTGACCTAAATGTTTCCAGAGATAATAGAATTCTACTGTGTTTAGATCTTAACACTGTCCATCCAACCAAAAGTATTATATCTGTATATTTTAAAGTTACTCAAATCAGAAAATCAGAAAAACCAATTTATTGGCTTCCACTATTTAATGCTTGCTCCAGATTCAGAGAACTGAATCCTCCCTCATATATCGATAGATAGAAGTCATTAAACCTCACCCTTTATATTTATAAATTATATTCTGACAGGAAATTCAGTTTATATATCTTCTTGTCTTGTATTCTCAAAACACATTCTTTGTTTAGAAAATTTCTATAGGGGTTCTTCGATTCTGAGAATATCTTTACAGAAAATGCAATTACCAATTGTACAGATTTAATTTAACTAATCTCTATAATATGCAACATGGTTTTTTGGTCTTACTACTAAATTTTCAGCATTGAAACTCTTGACATTTTATTTTCCATAAAGTCTACCTCAATTGAAGTTTGGCTCCTGCTGACCATATGGTTATATTCATGTTAATTTTCAGTAACAATGTAAAAATGATTTATCGGTGTCATCTTCTTAGATGTTTTTGAATCTAGTCTATAGTCCTGAATGGTGTCTCATCCTAGTACAAACCAGATTTGACATCGCTTAGCTTTTTTAAAATCACTCAAGATGACTTAAGTGCTGCCACCTGCTGTGACTTGTATTCTTGAATCATTTATGTTAATTAGATGGACAAAGCCTCACCAAACAAAGCTTGTCTAATTGTAGATTGTGTCACAGATAATAGAGCTATGAATTATTCTAAGTACAACATTCTTTTAATCCATTAAGTTCTCTAGCATTGTCCTGTAACATATCAATCCATAAAGTTGGACTTTTCTAAGACTTTTTATTACATCTTTGAACTACATTGCCCCATACTATGAAAGTAATTGCCAATTCTCTATCTCTACACAACCTGTGTAGTATTGTGATATTTACTTTTTCATGATGATGAATTCCAGCCAAGTCACTAATATGGGTCACAATGGGCATCATAATGCTTAGTTTTAAAAAATAAAATTTCTCCAGCCAGAAGATGACTTTGAGTACCAAAATTTGGTAGCACATCTTCATTTTGGTTTATCATATGTACAACTGTTACTTAATTTCAGAACTGTTAAATTTTCCTGTAAGTAGTTTAATTCATGTAAGTAATATGTAATCTTGAAAATGAATTTCAAGATCATGTTTGAGGGTAGCATCCATCTACATGTTCCTTATTATTCTAGTGTATAACTTAGTGACTGCTTTCTGATGCCAAGTCATTTTCTAAAGCATTTTCTAGATGAATGCTGGCTCATTAACACAAATCATACTTAGTTCTGATCAACACTGAAATCCAAGGGAAAAGCCAACTTTTACATTTTTGTTAGGATACATCCCTCTAACAAACCTCAATCTATATTTTACTTTTTATAGGAAAAGTTTGAAATTCCTTTTTAAAAATAGCAGTTTATTTTCAAGAAACCTGAAAGTTTTTGGTGCCTGAAAGTGGTAGGATTCTAATGAAGGAAACATCAGCTCTAACACTTGCCGGCTCACAACAATTGCTCCTGCTGTTAGATCCTATAAAGTAAACATAAGCTTTATGTAAAGGCCCTTTCTTTATCTTCAACAAAGAAAACTTTGCTGAATGGTCATAAACATATTTGGGATAAACTGGAATGTGTTTGTGTACATGTATATAGAAGAAACAATACAGCCTGATAAAAACTGCCAAACTTTCAGACTGTGGGAAGAAAAAGAGTAAATACATAAATGAAATAAATCAATACTAGATTTTCTGTGTGCCTAGGCAAAGATGTCTCCCAGAAAGATAACCAATATTAAGTATTCTTCAGAAGTGTAATATCTCCTATTATGGGAGTCAGAAATAAAAATCTTTAAATGGTTGTATTTGATGTAGCCTTTCCCTACCCCCATTATCTTAGGTGATTCTCAATATGGTGAACAAAAGATAGATAAAACAAACCAACAAACAAATTATACTAAAGTGTTTTCTGCATAGAGAGAAGAAAAAATGAAGTCACCATATAATTATCTGCCATAGACTTAGTTTTTCACTGTCGTTCTAGATATTAAGGGTTTTTCTAATGAAAGCCGAACTTTTATGTTATAATTATTCCTGCAGTGGCTCTAAAAGAAAAATGAAATTGTCAGGCTTAAGCCAAAAGAAAACACAGTGAGATCCAATTGAATCCAGTTCTTTATTTGCTTACACCTAATAGACAGAATCTTGTCAGGCTAAAGCTATAATCTTCTAACCTAACTGATATACTGTACCTTGGGAGATTCTACGATGTAGCTACCCTGAACCTATTCCTCCCTCCCTGATCCAGTTTAGGACTGTGCAGTCTCTTGCCTTGGGCCATTCTCTGGAATGGGCTGCCTCCTCCCTGGGAAGTCACAGTGCTACTGCCGACATCCCCCCCAACTTTTTTAGCTGCACATTCCATCACATAAGTTTCCTGGATTGTATCTGTCAAAGTTCATCTTTTGTTTTCCAGTGGTTTTGACAGATACACATCCCTGTCCTTGAATTGTAGCTGAGAGTAGCCTGACTTTTTTGAATGTACAGAAAGATTAAGAAAATGAATGAAAAGGAGACATACTGCCATGATGGGTACTCTCAGAGAGTTATTACAACACTGGAAATAAAAACTAATTAAAACAAGATAAGGAGAAGAGAAAAAGAGACTCATCAGTACAATATTAAACAGGTACTCCTTTATTTTTATGGATCTCTGTGTTGTGAGTGAGTTAAATGTTTCTTTTGTAGCAGTTTTAGGTTGTATTTGGATTAGAGGAATACAAGATATCCACTATGCAAAAAGATACAGCAAGACCTTCAGTTGAGCATAATAGCAGATGCTGAGTAGTGTCATGAGGAAATGAATGATTACCAACAATAATATGGAGGCGCCTAGTTTTTTTGTAACCTGTCTTTCCAAATAGCTTTAATTTCCAGAAATAAGAAATCAAGAGAGAGACAATTTCTTGAATGAATGGCAGAAGAGAGAAGCTATTTAATATATGAAGAGGAATCACATTAGCTGCCTTAAATTAATGAAATGCTATTTACACTAAACTGAAACACATTTCGTTTCTGACTGGTCCTGCCCACTTCTTTGTCTTAGCTGTGCAATATCCACCTTTTGTATTGCGTCTGAAAGCAAACATTTTAGACCAAGTATGAATCTTGGGCAGGAAAAGATTGTGCACTTCTGCTTTTAACCCAATCAAAATCCAGATAATTGGTTATGCAAGAAAAAGCCCTTCAAGTGCTCATAATCAACAGTTTTCATATTCTTTGTGTGACTTTGGTAGGAATTTATTACAATTTGACTTGGCAAAAGATGCAGCTGCTGGAGCACCTGTTAGAGTATGGACATTCAACTCAACAGCAGCAAAAGCTGATTAGTTCCCCAAAATATTATCATCCACAATAATAAATAGGTGAATATTTCTACTTGTTCTTTTCTGATTAAGGATATTTTAATTATTAACCAGAAGGTGCTGAAGGTGGAACAATAGATGGGCAATGCATTCTAATGGGAAAAAAAGTGGTTTAAAAATATCTAAATGGCTGCTTTCTCCTAGCACATTAAAGTGCTATAGTGGAACACTTTGATATTGTTTCTAGAAATATTCAGTTTATTGATGGCATCTCATTTTTTTAAACCAACCAATTAAAAATAAGAAAAAGTTTTATTATGCTTCATCACGAAACTTTATTTGTAACATGAAATTTTATTTTTCATTTATCTAAGGATTTAGATATAGATTTGTATTAATATTTGAACTTCTGGTACAGGAATATTTTTAAATACACGAACTATTGCTAAAGCAATCTTTATGTCTGAACTGTAATATTCAACTTATAGTTAACTAATTCCAAAGAATTTTCCATGGAAATTATATATAATTATGTTGGAAATACCGAACTGTTTCCTACAAATCTACAATGCTTATTTTGATAGCTCTGTGAATTACTATTACTGTACAAGGACTATGCCAATTTACATGATTTGCATTTGAGAAGAATTTAGAATTAAATCAGGAGTAATTTTTCTATTTTAGGTTCTACAAGAAACTTAGTTCATTAAAAAGCTTATTATATGAGTAATATAGCTAAATAAAATGTATTTTTCCACTAATGCATGCTTGAGTAGATTTTATTCTTTAATGCTTCCCTAAATATGTTCCCAAATTAGAGCGCTTTTTTTGTATCATAGGAACTTAAAATGTAGGGTTTTTTTTCTTTTACTTATTTGATAAATATATTTGATAGACAGACAGACAGACAGATAGATAGATATACATTTATAACTTCCTGATTAATTGAAAATCCTATCTTAGTTATATGGGATGGTATTTCATCAAAAGAGTTCTAAAATCATGTTCATATCCCTGGGCAAAACATCTAGCATTTTAGATGGTGTTTATGAATAGATGGATATACAGATAGTCCTTGACTTACGATCATAATTAAGCCCCAAATTTCCATTGCTAAGCAAAGATGTTGTTGAGTGAGTTTCCCCATTTTATGTCCATTTTTGCTAACAGTTGTTAAAAGAATTACTGCAGTTGTTAAGTGGACCACATAGTCGTTAAATGAATCCAGGTGTCCTATTACTTTTCGAAGCCAGTTGGGAAGGTTACAAATAGTGATCACATGTCCCTGGGACACTGCAACTGTCACAAATACATGCTAGTTGCCAAGTATTAGAATTTTGATCACATTACCATGGGGATGCTGCAACTATTGTAAGTGTAAAAAAACTTGTCATGTCCCTTTTATCAGTGCCACTGTACCTTTGAATGATCACTACCTTTAGTGTGGTCATTAAATGTCTACATATTTGACTACCTGTGTATATGGGTGAAAGTTTGATTAGCATAGTAGGCCATAATCCAATCAAAGTATTGTGATAAATTCTTAGATGCAAAACCAGGGCAATCAACAACTGAAGCAAAGTCAGAAAGAACCAGCCAAATAAATTAATCTGGAATAACTTCTGAACTCCTCTAGATTCTAGGGCAGTGATGGCTAACGTTTTTGCCATTACATGCCAGGAAAGGGGGGGGCGGGGGAGGGTCGCACACGCACGTGCCCACACGCATGCATGCGCAACCCCCTCCCCCCGCTCCTGGCACATGATGGCCTGGTAGGCCCATTTTTCTTTCTTACCTGGTTCCAGATCCTCTCTGTGTATCTAGGAAGGGAGAAAACAGGCTTTCTCACTCCCTTGGAGGCCCTATGGAGGCTGAAAGGGCCCATTTCCCAACTCTCGGTGGGACAGGAAGTGACTTTTTTTGCTGTCCCCAGCCTCCAGAACCTCTCTAGGAGTCTGTAGGAGCCTCTCTAAGAGTCTGTAGGAGCCTCTCTAAGAGTCTCTGGAGGCTGGGGACAGGAAAAAACGTCACTTCCTGTCCCACTGGGAGTCGGGAAATGGGCCCTTTCAGCCTCCATAGGGCCTCCAAGGGGGTGGGAAAGGCTGTTTTCGCCCTTCCCAGATAAATAGAGAGGATCTGGAGCCAGGTAAGAAAGAAAAATGGGCCCTCCCCCCCAGGCCCTCCAGAGGCAGGAAACAGCCTGTTTCCCTACTTCTGGTGGGCCCAGAAGGCCCGAAAATTAGCTGGCCGGCACGCGCATGCACCCCAGAGCTGAGCTGGCATGCCCACTAATATGGCTCCGCGTGCCACCTGTGGCACGCGTGCCATAGGTTCGCCATCACGGTTCTAGGGAAAACAACATTTGAGAGTAGGAGAGATTGTATGTAGTATGGGTCTTGCAGATTTAAGATCTTTGAAGAATTAATAATATTTGGGCTTTGAGGAAAGACACTGTTACAGTATTTAAGTCTATGATAGGCAACCCCTCAATATTGCCACCAACTGTTGACTAGTGCTTACCTATTTGTGACCATTCCTTCTCTGGGGTTCTTAGGTTGCATTCTGGACTCCTCAGGGCCAATGCCTTGAAGCTGATGCCTTGAATTGCAGACTTTAGGCCTTGCTTTCATTTTGAATTCCCCTTCCCCCTTCTCATCTTTTTCTGAGCATTAATTTATGACCCAAGTAAATTAAAGGGGACATGATTCTGTATGCACATAGCCCTGTCTACATATTTGAGCAATCTGTATAGCTTTGCTCAGGGTCTCTAATAATGATTACTGAGCCCATTCATAAACAATATGTTCAAGCCAAGATGTATTCAAACAATTTAATGAACATCTGTAGGTCAGGGAAGAGGTCTGCCATTGCATTAGTGCATCAACTGTAATGTTTTATCCCCATGGTGCAGTGATAAATTTTTAAAACCAAGATTCATTGGGACAGACTCCTAAGCGAAGTCCCAGTAATAGTGAAGAGTTCAAAAATAGCTGACAGCTTTGCTGATTATATCACTGTTGATTTCTTTCTTTCTACATATGCACACAATTAGAAATGTGCATATGTGTCTATAATGGGTTTTAATTGCCTATTCAAGCCCAAACCATCAAACTACCAAAATACTTTAAAATACTTTCCACTATAACACAAGTAGAGTCGAAATTCTTTCCTATCCATCCTTCTGCTTTTTGAGAAAATCCATGTCACTCACCCTTTACCATCTCAACTCTCGGATTATGGCAGCTAAGATCCAGGGAATTAGGGAAGGGTAAAAGAGGATATGCTGATGCTGACCAAAAGGATAAAAGCTCTGCTGGTCCAGTGGAATTTGCTAGGGATGGGGGAATAAAAGGCAAGGTGGTGTCACAGCGATACAGTCAGGATTCTGCTGCTTTGTATATGTGTGTAATGTACAAAACCATCCAGTATTGCTGGGAGTCAAGCAGCATATACATTTATTTATTGAGGATTGATGATGATGCCTTGTTTGCAGTGCTGTGACTGCCACTTTGCCTTTTGTGACCCACAGTGGATACTGATGACTCTATTCCTGCTTCTGTTGGTTCCCTTACTATTCATTTCCTCAGTGCAGTGGCTGAGGAGATCATGCAACTAATGTATTGCATTAGGCTACTGCTTCTTTCAAAAACTGCCTCACAGCCATATAATTTAAAATGTTCTATCTGGAAAAACAGCCAAAAATTCACATGCTTGGGTTTTTCAGTAAAGCGTTATAACACAGCCTTTTACTTTGCCCACTGTCAATCAATCTAATCATTTCTAAATTGACTAACTTTACTCTTGTTTACTTAATGTCTATCAACTGATTGTTATGCTCCATACAATTTATTCTAAAACAGGCAATTTTTTTTTGCCAGAGAGATTACTTTTCTTTTATCATCTTTTCTTTTTAGTATCTAAAATATGCTTCTCCAAAAATGTATTCTAAAATTAATCACATTACAATTGAAATAGAATATGATATTCTAGACTATTGTCAATCCATTCATGTTCATGTACTGTATGTGTATACATACGCCTGACTAGATTTTACTATTTAAAGGCAGAATAATACTCAGAATAATACTCACATTAAAAAAAAAACATAATGAGGATTTAGTACAATGTAATTTATAGTTTCAGTTTCGCATACCCTTCTTTATTTTGACGTCAACAAACTAAGTTGCCATTACATGCAGATCTGGTACGTTGAACTTAAAACCATCAATTGAGCATGTTTTCCAATATAAATTTCTAAGCAAACGGGGCTTCTGTGAATTATAATTGTACTCATGAACAGGGAGTTATACCATGAGGGGAAGAGGAAAGTGGAAGGAAATATGTAAGCCTCATTCTGATAATGCCTATGCTCAGTTTTACTCCCCCTGGAATAAAGAGTTTTATTCTGTAAAATAAATACAAAATAACCATATTTAGTAAGGGATTCCAAAACCCAAAGCCATTAATGTCAGAAATGCTTATAACTAGTGCTTTCTTTTAAAAATAATAATTTCACTACAGGATTTAGTCAATAGATACCAATTAATAACTAAGATGCTCTACAAAATGAAAATTACCAATTTATTTCCAGAGTGTTGAAACTCTGCAATTAGTATACTTTGCAAAAACAAAAAACAAAAATCACAGGAAATGCTTATAGTTTAGTTCACATAACAAAAGGCTAATTGGAAATGGGCTTTCCTAAAAAAGAGGATTCAGCATATTGTTTATCATTGGATAACCATTTGTCTGAAGTGGTGTAGGGTTTCCTGCCTAGATAGGGGGTTGGACTAGAAGACCTCCAAGGTCCCTTCCAACTCTGTTATTCTATTCTATTTTTATTGTTACGGAAGGTATTTGGCCTTACAGTGCGTACATTGTAGGATATTCTGTCACCGAGCCTGCAAAGAAAATAATTGGGAACACAGGCAGCAATCAGAAAGAAAAAGAATTGGTCAGGAAAGCTTTTTTTCAAAAAGGGAGGTGGCCAAAAAGAGCGGAGTCCAAACCTACGGTGCAGGGAGGCACACTGTCACAGAAGAAATACGGATAGCATAGGAATGAGAAAAGCAACTAAAAACAACAAACTGTTGGCTGGATAACAAACTTGAGTTGCAAGGAAATCTCTCTTCCAGGGTCAATTTCTTAAGGCAGTGACTTTGGGCAAGTGATATAATTCTTTCCTGCACTGGCAGGTTTAAGAGGTTTCTGAATTGGGAAATTTTGAGACCTAATTTTGCTTCACTCATACTTGTTGAGAGGACTGGAAGACTTCTGATTTGGTGGCAGAGAGGAGAAGGGATCCTTGAGAGCTACACAGACTCAACTTTAGGCAGCTTTAATATATCTGAATTTTGCCTACAACTAGTCAAGGCAAGAGGATATTCTTAGCAACATTTCTTTCCTTTCTCTCATTCAGCCTTTTGCTAACCCCAACTTTTCACTGCACTTTCTAGTTTGCACCCATTGTCATTTTTTCCTATAGCCGGAAGGGTTTCTTTCTTTGCTTGGGCAGTTCCCTCGGCTGTCTTTTCTGGGCTGAGTCTCCTTTTCTTTCTTCCTCTGGGGTTTCCTCTGCCTCCTGCTGCTGTGACTTTTGCTCAAGAAGCCCTTGCAATTTGCTTTGTTTTTCCACAGTCAGCTTTTCTTGATTTGCTCCTCAACTCACTTTTTCTCTTCTTTCTGAGATTATTCAGAAAATCATATCCCTCCCTCCTGCCCCCTTTCTGGTTTATATTCCCCAGGGAGGTAATTAAACATGTCCTTCTTTTTAACAGATTCTACTTGCCACAGAAAAGGGACTGGTTGCTTGGCGGAGGTTTCTGAAGTCCTATGTTGACTTGGATAATGCCCCCCCTCACTCTCTCTCTCTCTGCATTTGGTGGTCCCAACCTGCTTTTTCAACTAATGTCAACCCAAACAGGCCTTGAATTTTTTTTCCTTGAGGTCTATGACTACTTTCTGAACTTGCACCCTCATCCTTGAAGCTGTTTGTCATATTACTGAGCTCATTATCTTTTCCCCAGCTTTTACACACATAAGTCAACTAAAGTCAAATTGCCACACTTGCTTTCTGTTTTTTTCCCTGCTCTTCAATGGAGTTGACTTCTACTAATTCTTTTCTTGAAAAAAAAAAGGCAAACTGTGAATAAGCTGACTTTTCCTGATGATTTCATTCTTATTTCAAATCGACTAGCATATGCTCCTTTCTGAATCTCCTGAGTTTCCGGAAGTAGGCTGGGCAGGACTTATAGAACCACAGGTAGTCCTCAACCTATGACCACAATTGAGCCCAAAATTTAAATTGCTAAGTGAGAAATCTGTTAGGTGACTTTTGTCCCATTTTACGACTTTTCTTGCCACATTTGTTAAGTGAATCATTGCAATTGTTAAATTAGCAACATGATTGTTAAGCAAATCTGGTTTCCCCATTGACTTTGCTTATTGGAAGGTCACAAAAGGGGATCACGTGACTCTAGGACACTGCAACTGTCACAAATATGAGTCAATTGTCAAGCATCTGAAAGTCAATCGCATGACCATGAGGATGCTGCAACAGTCATAAGTGTGAAAAATAGTCATAAGTCACTTTTTTCAGTGCCATTGTAATTTTGAATGGTCACTAAACAAACTGTTATAAGTTGAGGACTTCCTGTGTACTGTTTAATATATATTTGCCTTTTCAACCTGGAGATATATATATTTATAGATAATACACATATGCATGACAAAAGTTGGTATCTATCAGCTTTCCTTTTAGTGAGTCTGTTTAGGAAGATTCCTATCAGAAGATCCCACTCCATTCATATGAATATCAATAAAGGAGAGTATTTGTAGCTCAGGGTTGAAATGAGGCACTGATGATGTTATCTAGTTTGGGTAATGAAACATCTGCAAGAAAACAAGCAAGCTCAAAGAACACCAAGGACCCATCAAATGGATATGCCGTAAGTGATAATAGCATATCCAGGAATAAACTGCAGTCTTTCAACCAGGTCCACGAATATCAGTGTTACTAGTCAAAGGATATTGAGGACAGTGATCTGTGAATCATACTAATGCAGAATCCATATAGTAACAATTGTAGGGCAATGACCTTATTATTTTACACAAGTATCATTACAATTGGATATCAACACTCCCTCCTCTTCCACAGTAAACGCCTTAATAGAAATTTACAAAAGGCAGGAATGCAAGCTGAATTCAGACACCATAAGATGACATGTTTTGTCTTAAGTCATTATTGGAGTAATCAGGGTGTCAGTTCACACATTAAGAAATAAAACACTTTTATACACCACATTGTGCTAAGCCAAAATCAAGCCCGTAATACTATGGTTAATATAGTGTGTGAACCCAGTTTGAGTGAACTGTTGCGGTTTTGTTTTGCTTTTGTTTTGCCATATTCAAGCCCATCTCTATATAATTAGAGTTCAGGAAGTTTCAAAACAACATTCCTCTTTCCAAGGAGAAAGCTTTTCTTCTCCCCGCACCCAACCCACACTTCAACTTATTACTCAGCCTAACAGAGAAATTAAAAGTAAGGCAGGGCATTGACCTAATGTTCTCTGTTGAATACCTCTTCATGCTTTGAAGAGTATTGGATGCATTATCTGATAAAATCTGTGGCTAAATATACTCTACAGTTTGCATCTATTTATATGGCTGAATAAATTGTTTTCTCTTTTGCGTCCGCCTGGAGGTTCATTATTTGCAGTTCCTGCAGAATCAATTTGAACTGGCCAAAATCAGTGATAGAATTTACAGTATCATGAATACCCTGTCAATATAAGCACACACACACACATATATGGAAGAGAAGGGGAACAGCTTTTTCAGTAATATTTATCTATATTAGCATGCAATGCATTGCCAATACAATGGAACTGTCACATTCATATCATGAGAGATGTAATCCAGATAGCTACACATAGCATGCTTTCTTGAAGATGACTTTCAGTTCGATAAAGCACTATTAGTTATAAAATTGTGCCATAGCAAACAGACAACATACATTAGCTGCCTTTTTGTCTTTCTCTATGCCAATTCTTGCATGAAATTCTCCTGTAATAGAAACTATGTATTTTTGTTAAAGGGGAACATATATATATATATGTAGAGTAAAATGTCTACGATTGCTAATATGATAAATGAAAAAAAGTAACATTCACAGATAATATATACACTTCAATTGTTCTATCGCTCTTAAAATTTGAAGAGATTTACATTCCTGTTTATCCTGGTGGTAGGGGTTTGTTTTTCTTGGTATTTCTATAATGGACATCATATATTTTATTCTGCTTTGAAAAATACAATTTTGTAAACTTAACATGTCGAAGTATAAAAGAAGAGAAAGAATCCTCAAGAAAAGACAGATGGCAGACTATCTTTTTCAAAATACAATTTCAGAGTAGCATACAATTGCTAATAGGGAGATCCTAAAATGTTTTTCCTTGACAGACAAGAGGTGATAAATTGTCAGCATAAACTTCATCTCTGACTACTCCTGTGATCTAAAGCTTTCCTGTGAGTTTTGTACCATCAAAGTCAACTTCTTATAACTCTACAAAAATTTATGAATGCATTTGACTATAAAATGACTGAAGGCATCCCATAATGCCTGTAGTTTATTGTGCATCAGCTCTCTTTTTTTAGTACAAGTAAAAGTTGCCTAGATCTTCCTCTGTCTTTTAAATTTATAAACAGATAGATTAAACACACACACACAAACAATTTTCATATTAGCTATTTAAAATTTTATATATATATATATATAATTCAAGGGATCTCCAAGGTCCCTTTCAACTCTGTTGTTCTGTTATTCTGTAGAAGTGTATGACACCTGACATCTATTTATTTATTGAATAAAACGAATTGGATGTAGCAAAACAAAAACTAGGTGCTAAATATAGGGAACAACAATTATGATTTGGCTCTGAGGCTTGATTCCAGTCATAATTCTTCTGGGTCACTACTCATTCAGCAACTGTTCAAAATTATGACGGCACTGAATGAAAGGATTACTCAGGAAAAAAACCATGGCAGGAGCAACTTATAGGATCAACTTGCAACCTTCTCTGTCAGCTTTCCCATTGACTTTGCTTCATTGATTTTAACAATCACGTGACTGCAGCTTGCTGCACTATCATAATTGTGGATCAGTTGTAAGCTCCGCTATAGAGTAGAAGATTTCAGAGATCTCCTAGTCCACAACATCTCCCTACCAAACCACCATTCCCTACCAGCCTGCACGCTCCACGTGCCTGGCCTTGGCTCTTGCTGGCCCACCTGCAGCCCCTGCCAGCCCACTTGTGAGCCCTTGCCAACTTGCCCATGCTGGTATGCCTGCACTCCTTACAGCCTGCCCATAGAATCTCCTGCAGCATCTCCATACCTCCTGATCCCTGTAGTGATTGTGTGTGGCATCCTCACCCCCACTCCTTGCTTGGACTCCCACCTCTTCCCACTTTATGACCTGAGTAGTCCAGAATTGCTGTTGCTAAATAATGTGATCACACAACATTGTGCTTTATGACAACATCATTTAGTGATGAAAATTCGCTAAATGGGAAAATTTGGTTGGGAAATTTTGGTCCCAACTGCTGTTGTATCCCAACAACTACCTGTAAAAGGCCATCAATTGATATCTCACTTCCAATGCCATGATATTGTGATTTTCTTTCAACTGAATAATGCAATTCATATATATTCTCAGTGCAACACCAAGTGAGTGATTTGATTAAACAGGTTGATTGGATTATCAATTGATTGATTATTTGACTGATTGATTAAAGTTTTCAGGAAAACTGTGATTACCTCATTCTATAGTCCATAATGTAAGATAGTCTTGGCAGAATAGCAATAGAACCATTAAATTGAGTGTGTACCAACATTTTTTGGTGAAAATATTATTGGAGATTTTTCAATTTTTTAACTTGTACCTATTTCAAGATTATTTTAGTGCAAGGAGGTAGATTAGAGGAAATATATCCATCATTTTTCAATGTTCATTACAAAAACTTCGGATGCATTCCAGTAATTAAATGTTTCCATATTATTTTTTTTTATCTCAGTTTATTGCATTGAATTAAATATGATATGCCTAAATGCTGTGATAAAAATGGCTATTAAAGAGATAAAGATGATGTTTAAATATTCATATTTCTGAGATCTGTCCAAATATGAGGAATGAGAAGTTCTTACAAACTGAATTCTTCACATTCTGACTGGGAGAAAGTTAACTTCTATATAGTATAACATAAATAAATGGCACTTAGGAACCACTAAGGAGGTTTTACTTTAATACATATCCATAATATACAAGGTCTAATTCAGTGGTGGGTTTCAAAAATTTTTACTACCAGTTCTGTGGGTGTGGTTTGGTGGGCGTGACATGGCTTAGTGAGTGTGGTAGGGGAAGGATACTGTAAAATCTCCATTCCCTCCCCACTCCAGGGGAAAGTTACTGCAAAATCCCCATTTCCTCCCGACCAGCTGGGACTCAGGAGGCAGAGAATAGATGGGGGTGGGGCCAGCCAGAGGTAGTATTTACCGGTTCTCCGAATACTCAAAATTTCTGCTACCGGTTCTCCAGAACTAGTCAGAACCTGCTGAAACCCACCTCTGGTTTAAATATATAGATCTTCACTAAAGTTTGTGAAAACTTCAGTGCAGATCTATATATATTGAGACCTTTTATATTATAGATAATTGTGTTAAATAAAGCCTCCTTAGTTTTTCCCAATAGGCTGCCTTCATAAAGACTAAACTTTGCAAGACATTTTCTATTCCCACCTGAACACCAGACAATCACTGCATCACTGTAACCAATTTCTCTCTCAAGAACGTTCCCTCAGAAATACTGGATGTTATATGTACTGTAAGTTGAAGTTGAGAATGTAAAAGCAGACGTACGTGTTACTCAAAAGAGTCAGTAGTCAAACAATTTATTTGGTCACTTCAGAGAAAGATTTTAGCATTGGCTGAAATTCTGGATTGAGAGTTTATTACACAGTCAAGTTGTGAACGTACATTTATTCTTATTTATCAGATTTATTTCTTGCTATTCTTCTGGAAACTCAAGGAGAGTTAGTCCTATTCCACTTTAACCAACATTCAAGTCTTTTTCAAACTTTTTATCCCAATATTAACTTGGTGTTGTCATTTTGGAAAGTTTTTCTTTATTCCCTACTGTCAGCCCTATGCAAAAAAAACACCTCCTGCTATTACTGATCAGACACAAACTTTCTTATCTTAAATTTATATAGAGCAATTAAATATTTAATTATGAAGCTTAGAATTTGCCTACAAGAAATGACAACTATATTGTGTGTTTTGCACCACATGAAAGCATACTGAGTTCAGCATTAGAGCCAAAGCATTGAATCCTTTAAAAAATAATTTCTTAAAAAATATTCAAAAGTATCATTTACATTTATATCAAAAAAATATTCCAGAGCAAACATTTTTCTAAGATGTTTCTTCTTCACAAAAATTATTGTCTTAAATTTTTTCTAAAACTGAAAAATCTTCTTTTTCCAGCATTTTCTATGTTTCCCTGTATGAGCATATTCTTCTTTATATATTTTTATTTTGTAATAACTTAGTTCTTTTCCTTTATTCTGCAATGGAGAATCAACACCAAATGTATAGAGGAGTGCAAAGATAGCCTTGACCAAAGCATATAAAGCAAATATAAAGCATTAAGAGGGACATTAAGAGAGAGCAAATAAACAGCTCTAAACTGGGAAAGGAATATGCATGAGAAAGAGACTCGGTATAATCCCATCTTGATTGTGTTTCACATAAGGGAGGTCAGAGGAAAGCCCTGGTAGGCTTTCAAGATATTGTTAGTATATTCTACAAGTTATATTTCTGCAGCCTTTAGGGATGACATAGGGTTGATAAAAGCTGTAAATACAACCTGGAAGTTTGTTCTCAGTATTATAAAACCATTGCACATATTATGCATAATAGAAATACTTTATTTTGAAGACTTATTCTATCATCTCCATCAAAGATCAAGTCAAGTTGTCTTAAATCTAATAGAAATAAGCACAAGCTATGTAACCAAAGGAAAGAATTTGTGATTTTCATATTCTCAAGATCCTGGCACAGAAGTTCGGTTTTACATTTGCTCTCATCTGAAATGCATCCAGAATAACACAGTAAACCATTTCAGATTGTATTATTTTCAAAGTCTGATTGTTCCTTAATAACTTTGAGTAGGCTGGTTGTTTTAGATTCAGTGTTCTGTAACATAACCAAAATAACAAGAAAAGTAATAACAGAATGGATTGCTTAAATAGGTAATAGATGGTTGTGTAAAGCATGAAAAAAGTATTTATTTATTTACATATTCAAGTGAACTATAGGGCCACTCAACTCAAACAATGTGGGTCGGGGTGGCATGCAACAGATATGCTATATTTTGAGTATATTGGCAAATCTTTATCTCTTGTAAAACAAGAGAAAGCAGGATAGCAGCAGAACAAACAGGAAATTAAGTGCAAGGACTGAAAGTGAAATTTGGGATTATTAATCACAAAGAAAGTTAAAGCAAGAAAAATAAAATAAAAAGAAACCCTATATCCACAGATAACAACATCAGTGATAAATGTTGAAAAAAATGAAGGTTGATCTGAATTCTCAACAGCTCAAAATCAGTCTTGTTCATAAGAGTATTTAGGATCATATATACATTTTTTAAAAAATGAAAATTCTTCCAGTGAAAATAATTTTTGATATAAAACATTTCCCCCAATTCATTGGCAGTGATAGAAAAATAGTTGTAAACTCCCAATACAGCATTCCTTCTCATTAAATCTATGGAATCTATGCTTCCTAAGAAGCATCTCCTGTTGTGTTAAATGAGGCTTTTAATTATTTCGTTCTACATGAAGAATTTTTAGGGATTGATACAGATAGTCTGTGACACTAAAGAATGCTTCTGATTTTTTAACCTTGCTATGATACCTGATGGATATACTTCAAAAATATCATCTATGGCCTTTCACTTTCTATTTGTAAAACTACTCAGGCTCAACTGTTATGAAGCTCTTGAGAGGAGATTCTGGGATCTGCTACAATTGATCATATATCTTTTTTAAAAGATGGAGAACATCTAACAATATTTAGGGAGACAAAACAAAAGTTTACCTTATATCCTGAAGATTTTATGTGTACACCTCGCTTGGTCAGTGTTGATTTCATCCGAATGAAAAAAGAACGCTCTAGGTTGTTGTCTGTAGAAAGTAGGCTTGGGCTTGTAGTTTCCACTAAAATAGACATAACAAAATAATTTATTGATCGTTTAACTTTTAGAGAGCTCTTCTGAATTTCATAGGTGTAGCCCTTGAGCTAACCTAGGGCCAAATGCAAGATATGGGAGAGGTTTTTTTTTAAAATTGAGCAGCAGAGAAGTTATAATAAGCAAATAAAGAATCTCTCTTTCACCCTGCTCATAATAGAAATAGGGAAAAAGCCAAACTGCTTTGGATGACAATTCATAGCCTTCTCTTAATACTCTGCAAGCAAAATTCCACAGCAGAAAAAAAATTGAAAAAAACAAACAAACTGATATTAGGAAAAGAGCCTATTTATTTTTCTGAAACTATCCCACAAATTTTGTCAATTCAACGTGGCCTTCCTCAATGCCACCCCCCCCACCCCGAAAACGACCAGTCCATATATTATGGACAATTTTCAAACAATAAATTGTTGTTTTCTCGCTTCAATTGGAAGTTTCCGTCTCCCCTTGTTCTTTCCGTCAAATTGGAGCTGGCTTTTATCTGAGAGTAGGGAAGAGATAATTGTAACATTTGTCCACCTGAACATGAGTAAAAAGGTCACGTACTTGAGTGCTTTTATTTTCCTATCAAATGCGAGCACACTTTTGTTGTGCAAGACATTTAATTGAGAAGCAAACCTCTACGAATATATTGGCAAGCAGTTTTCATCAAATTTAAAGACCATTGCTTTTATCAACCAAGGTTTTTTCCCCTTTATTTGAAAAGGGTTAGGCTGTTGATATTAACTTGCATATATTTACTTTCCTATAGCCATTTTTACTTTGGATTTCTACTCTGTTGTGATTAGCCCACTGACAATAATGCTTTTTTTCTTCAGTATGTCTCAAGACTGTTTTTTTAAAGAGAGCATGAATTCCATGTCATTTTAAATGTACAGCTCTTTATCACTCGAGGGAAAAGCAGAGCCATGTTATATTTAGTACTTTCATTTCTTCTGATTAAATATGAATTACTATGAAATTTTTCTCATCATCTAACACGCCATAATACGCCAACAGCTTTTTAATACACTATATAAGCACAAACTTCTGCTCTAAGAGTTTAATTTGCCCCTCTAATCCAATCACATCAACCTTATTTCTCTTATCAGAGATTCCCATTTTGAATTAAATGAGCTCATTAGTTTTAATCAAAAGCAGAGAGATCAAAACTTAAATGTAAATGCTTTAGATCAGAACTGTCAGTCAGCCGTGCAGTTCTATTTTACTAAAACACAAGATCAGAGACCCTTAGAACCATTTTTTTTCCTCATAAGGGATGCTGAGAGCTCGAAGATGCTATATCCTATTTTTTTCTGTTTCCCAAGGACAGATTATACATTTAAGGTTAGACTTAATTTAGTGCATTTCTTCCTCTATTCTAGTGGAAATAGAAAAGTATGCCAATCTATTGTTGGCTTCTTTCACATTTATTGGTGATGTCCTCAGAGACCTAGTGAAGTGCTTAGCCGTCAGAAACCACACCACAAATCTGGCCTTAGTGTTGGGTTTCATTTGGTAATATCATGTTTGCAGCATCTAAAAAATGAAAGTTTCAAAGCAAGGAAATGTATATCAAGGTGACTAGAACCCTGAAACCACACACACAAAAAAGATCCTAAGCAATAATGGCATGAAGAGACTCACTATGAATTATTACTGCTAGTATACCGCACTCAATAGTACAGTGGTTAAAGTGTACATTAAGAAACCACAGCATGTGTTCTTCCTGCTGAGTGAATAAATATTAAAATTGGCTTCACACATGCAGCAGCTACAGTCCAGCACATTATAATCTAACATAAGCAGAGAGCAAAATATGTTACAATGTATTGTTAAAAATTATGAACTAAACACATGGAAGTTGTGTTAATTAAGAACATAGGAAGACTTCTGTTTGATAAAAACAAAGATCTCTTGACTCAAATACTTCCCAGAAGCATGGCATCAAAGCAACATTCTCTTAATTGTTTTTTTTTTTTAATCACATCAACTTGTTTTCAGATGTACAGCACTTCTGAACGTGAAGTTCTGTTTTTATGGCCAACAGCCATTAATCAAATTACGGTCTATGCATTAAATATATTTAGTTGGTGAAGTATATTTAAATGTGTCATATAAAAACACTCTCCTTTAAAAACTACTCAAACTAGGTCTTCAGATTCCACACCCTCCCCCCCCCCGGTTACCTGCATAATAGTGGAAGTTCTGATTAAATGAAATCGTTTAAATTACTTAATTTTTTCACTGTCCATTTGATATTTTGACATATGCAGTATCTCTATAGTTCTGAGGTTTCTGAAGTCCCTTTTGCTTTTTAATGGGGATAAGCAATGGTTTTCGACAGTTCTGCTGTCTTTTTATTAGCATAATACAACCTAAATAATTGGACTTTATCTCTCCTACTCCTTCTTTCCACAACATGGGGCCTGGTGGCTCTGCAGGCTGAAAGCATTGTGATTAACACCAGCTGTCTGCAATTACTGTAAGTTCGAATCTCACCAGGCTCAAGGTTGACTCAGCCTTCCATCCTTTCTAAGGTAGGTTAAATGAGGACCCAGTTTGTGGGGGCAATAAGCTGACTTTGTATAAAATATACAAAAGTATGAAGGCTATTGCTTAACGCACTGTAAGCCTCCCTGAGTCTCCGGAGAAGGGTGACATATAAATAAAATAAAAAATAAAATAAAACATGTTTTCACAATGAATCCAGAAACCAATCCAGAAACCAATCCAGAAACTACGCGGAAAAGGGGTAGGAAAAGGGCACAACATAATTTGGCCATTCCTTTTCTATGACAACCTGACTGAAGTGCATAAGAAAGCATATGCAGTGATTTTGGGATTTGGAGTTAATCAATAGAGATTCAGAACATATTTAGGTTCTTTTCCCATGTAGGAACTCCCCTGTCACCCTTACTCCTCCATTGCAGTTAGCCATGCTATTTGTTGTACAATACTGGATGCCATTACAACAACTGCTTAAACCAAAATATTGTAAGCTATATTTGGACACTTTTGATTAACTCAAGAGCTTGGCCTGAAGCATAAAGAGAATTAGATTTCATTTTGCTTTATCAACCTGCAGGTCTAATATTCCTCTTTACTCAAGGGGATGGGGAATCTGCACCCTGATTCTCTGAAAGCCATAAAGTTATCTGAATGTCTTCTTCCTTCATATTTTTCTAATGTTATTTCTGCATTTTTGAATCAGCATCAATAGATTCTCCCTTTTTAAACTTCTCTTCTGTATCACACTCTTGTGCAAGAGACAGAAAGAATGAGACAAATCTTTTGAAGCATGTAGAAGGAAGGAAGGAAGGAAGGAAGGAAGGAAGGAAGGAAGGAAGGAAGGAAGGAAAGAAAGAAAGAAAGAAAGAAAGATGAGAAGAAATGTTACATGCTACACAAGAAACTTGCAACAGGATGGCATTTCAGTCAACCAGAAATTAAACCTCCAAGTAGATTTGAACAACTAAAGTCTGAAAACTCCTACTGGTTTGAAAAGCAGGTTTGTCTAGGAAGATGATTCATCTAGAAAGAAAATGTATGTGTGTGTCTATGTACATTTGAGAAAGAGATGTCAGGAAGAAATAAGAAAGGATTGATTCCAGTGTCAGTTCTAAAACTTTCTACTATATAATTGTCCACAGCCTACCTCTTGGTCTATGATGAGAACTAAGTACACTCTCAATTGCCCAACTTGAACCTAGTTTGCTTTTCCCTATGAATTCTCTGCTCTGTGCCATCGTAGTATTTATATTTTATATCAGCTTGATATAAAACCAATGATTCCTTCAAGTCTTATTGGTTACAATCTTCAGAATTCCCAATCAACACTAAGGATATGAATAATATTATAAATTATCATCCAACACATGTGAAGAGGATTAGCTTGGCAAAAAAATGTTCTAGTTTATAGCACAGATGTATTTTCAACTTGTCAAAACTGAAACTATTAGCCAAATATTTTCTTCTTCCTTCTACACTGAGAATTGACCATGGGTGTCTTAGGGGACAAATATGAGTCACATCACAAATAACAGAACTTCGTTAAGGCATCAGGACACAAATATGTAACATGATGGAATTTATAACATGATGCCATTGTGCATATCTTATCCTTCAGGGGTGATCAGGATTTCTGAGGATGCCATTCAATTTGCTGGAGTCAAGGCATAAAAGATAAAAGGTAGGAAAAGTGACTTATTCTAGACTATATTTTAAGCACTAATTTTATGCAATTAATTTAATAATGTTTCACCATTAAGACTAATAATCTGAATAAAGTCCGGATGAAATATACGCACATGGAATTTTGAAGGATTCAGAATTTACCACTATCACAGAAATAAATCATTTTGTAGGTTACTGCACACATGAGAAGCAATGCTGATCTCATAAATCAGACCATGAAAATCATACCTATTCCATAACAATAACCATGACAATAAATACAGGCCGAGAAGCACAGCAGTTCTGAAATAATCCTACTAGCTAGAAGCAGCAGTTTAGAAACAGTTATACCACAGACTGTGAAGGGACTCAATATTTATTTTAAATAAACAGATGCCACAGCTTCAACACTGAAGTGAAGAATCAGTACATTGGAAAGTCTCTGTGATCATTCTGACAAGACTCTCAAAACAGACCGTATACATATTGGATTTGTCAGATAACATGATTAAGATACCTAAAAAAAAAGTATTAATAATGTTTTCATATTCAGAAATTATTTTAATGGGACTTATTTTTGAGTCAAGTGGGCATATTGTATTTTATGGCAAGATATGGGGAGGAGACTTGTAAACTTGATAGGACATCTTTTATTGTAAATTGGAATATTAACATTAATGTTGCTTATTCAACTGCTGTCTTACCAGAGGGCCATAAGGAGGCTAACAATGAAAAAAAAAAATACCAACCTTGGACAAAAATGAATTAAAACTGAATTGGCTAAGAAGAAAGATCAAGATCATGTTTGTTTTCTAAAGGCAGAGAGATTTCAATACATTCCATACGTTAAGGGCAACACATGACAAGGTTCACTCCTATGTGTCCAATTTTGCTCTCACATGCTCTCATCATCATCTTCTTTTAACCACCCCATAATCCCTTGCTGGGTGGAGTCTGGGCAACTGAATGCAGCTAGCAGAGTGTTTTAATGGCCAGATACCCTTCCTGTCGTCAGTGCGGAGTTTTGTTCAGCAGATATATTCTCAGTGTGCCCAGAGAGAGAAATATCTGCCCCTACCTAGGATTGAACTCACAGCCTCACAGCTTGTGAGGCAAGAAATCCACCTCTAGGCCACCGCACCACTCCTCTCACATACTCTCATCAATGTGGTTACTAAAGTGACCTTCCTAAATGTTTTGCATAGCTCTAAGTCATAGATAAATGTTTCCAGGTCCAGTCAGTTTGTTTGTTTTGGAGCAGCTAAACATAAATCTTATAAGTTTTGTCAGGATATAGTTTTATACAGTTTGTGGTTGACAAACTGTATACAATTGCAGAAAATTGCTTGTTGCTGCTATCTATCACTTGTTAATTCACCAACAACTGGGGAGTCAAAGAGCACATCCATACTACAGGCGTGTCTTTTGGTGGGTATATGATTCCTAAACAGGCTAAACTCCAAGCTGAAAGCCCAGCTTTCGATAATCAATAGGCCTCTAGATCAATGTTTTCTCAGCCCATATGGCCAGATGAAGAATTCTGGGGATCCATATTTCTTAAAAGTTGTTTCCATTGAGAAACGTTGAGCTAGACCAGGTTTCAGGTTTTTTTGGGAGGTTCTTTAAGGACTCTGGTTTGTCCTGGACGTTCTAGGACATTGGGTGTTCCCTCTGGGAACTTTCCACAGCCCTGAAGGCGTGCAGAGATAATGGAGCCATCTGCATGTTCTAGGCTTTCTCCAGATTCCTGGTCAACACAAGCTAGAGATGGGATGGGATAGTCCTTGTGCCTATGTGACAAAAAGCGTCTCCCTCTCATGAAGCTGTAGCTGTCTGAATTGAGAAATGAGATAATGTGGCTTCTGTATTTATAAATATCACAACATATTGTTTACTTATTTCTATAGAATATATACACACAGAAAATTTACCATATTTCATCAGATTTGAATTTTGATAGTTTTGAAATTTGATAATTATTAACAACAGCCAAAATATCACCTCCATGTAATAACAATTTGTATTCAATTCCAACCACTCAAATGTCCAAAATAAAACTTAATATAAGAATAATTAATTCATAATTCCTAGATACATCTTAATTGGAGGGGAAATAATCTCCATTGTGAAAACTTGAGCAAAGGAACTAAAATAATAGATTTTAAACCAAGGAATATAAATGGAAATTAATCCATCTCTTTCATTAAAAGTTCCAAGTAATCACGCTGAAAATTTTTTGCGCATCTAACAATGTCATCAGAGTAGTTTCAAGTTTCTCATATTCATTTGTTAAAATATCCACTAATTATCTCATCTCCACTAATCATATTATCCAAAACTTGATGTCCTTCCATAAAGCCAGATTGTGCAGCATGTATGATTGATGGTAGCATATTCTACAATCTGTGTGCTAAAGTTGCAGTCAAGATTTTTGCATCTATATTTAACACGGATATTGGATGATAATTTGCACAATTTGAAGGGTATTTCCTAGCTTCAGTACAATTATTATATAGGGCTCATCAGAAACATTAAAACAGTAGTAAAATAATACGTGATATAGGGAAATAAAAATAAGGAGCTCAGGTGAGACTTTTTGGAGTAGATGCCTTTGTGGCAGAAATAAAACATGAATTTCACCATGAAAGCAAATTAGCACTGGATTCCCCTTTTATCACTGAGCTTTCTACGACTCAGTTTGGGTTTTGTATTCTCAGTGCTAAAACATTGGGCTCACCACTGCCCTAGGTATGCTGTGACCGAAACTCTTGAAATTCCCAATCCTGCATCCTGAAGTCAGCTTTAATTCTCAACATCTGGAAGCCAAGTTGGTTAGGGAAGACTGAGCTATGTTCTCCTCCTTCCTTACCATCATGGCCTTAATACAAAAAATGCACAATATTTTTTACAGTTGAAGTGGTATTGGACATTCCCAGAAATGATTGGGGGCAGGAAAAAGGAATAAGCAGGTCCAGGACAAAAGTAATTTAATTTTAAAATAATTAGAATGCAATGAATTAAATGTAGTCCATATGATTACTCATTTAATTTCCTTTTCTTTCATGCTAAAAATTACAATTTGGCAAGATTCAAGACTCTGTAGACTGCATTCATCTATTGGGGTGCAGGCTGGATATTTTTGTCTAATATATTTTGTCATCTCACTGCATTAACATTCACACTGAGCTTTGTGTGAATTTAGTTCTTCTAGAAGGAATCTCCAGCTTAGGTTCTAAATAAATGCTTGATATAAAATATGATATCTTTTTCCTGGACTTGAACATGATTGAAATTGTAACTCCTTCATGTTATAGTACATTATTCTGAAGATGTATCAACGTGCTAATGTGCCAAAATACTTTGTTCTAAAGAAACGAAGTACTGTCCTTTCCACTACGAGAATTTGTTAGCCTTTTTCTAGTGTTGTGTGACTCTTTTAACACTCTAAAGCAGGGGTCCCCAACCCCTGGACCATAGCCCGATAGTGGGTCACGGCCCATTCGGAACCAGGTTGCACAAGCAGCAGGTGAGTAAGCATGCACACACAGTTCCATTTACACAAGCAGCAGGTACTCTCATGTGCATATGTGAAACTCCATTAGCACAAATTCGAGCTTCACACCTGCATGCAGGAGTGCCTACCGCTCATGCAAATGGAGCTGTGCACATTAGTGCAGGGGCCTGCCACTCGCACTGAATCATTTCCTCTACCCCTTCCCCCAGTCCGCAAAGCCAGAAAGATAAGAGACCACTGCTCTAAAACAGTATTTCTCAGGCTTTGTAACTTTAAAATGTGTGGAGTTCAACTGTCTGAATCCCTAGCTAGCATGCTAGGGAATTCTGGGAGTTGAAGTTCACACAATTTAAAATGGCTGAGGTTGAGGTGCATTGCTATAAATTACAGAAAAGCTATGGAGATAATTGTAAGTCATTCCAGCCCCACTACAAATACACACCCACCAAATCCCTTAACATAGTTGCCTTCTGTTGCTACTCTCTTTTGATTTATTCAATGAGTTACCATTTCCAACTGTCACATGCCAAGCAGGACTTTGCTTTTTGTTGTGGTCCTACCCTGAGAAAACGAAGGACCTTTAAATGGTCTGGCCCTGTTTAATTTCAAAGCAAGATTGGTATTTGGAAAAACACACACTCTAAGGAAATATTGACAATGTCAAAGTCACAAAGTCAAAGACACAATGCTAAGGTGGGTATTTCAGTATGGTATTTCAACCACCATACTGAGCTCAGTGTAGAATATGAGGCATCGTAAATGTACACTTTGGATGTACAAGACATCCAAAATAAGAACTTATGCAGGAAACTAGGGTTCTAGAAAGAAAAAGTAATACAAATTCTATAACAAGAAGTCAACATGTTAAATCTTATTGCCCTGCAGTTCTAAATGCAGCCAGTTGAAACATGTACATCTAGTGAGAAATGCATGCTCTATTACTCAGATGATGCGGGATCCCACCTCTTCTGCTCCCATACTGGACCAAATATGGCAACCCTTTTATCTCAACTATAAAATGATTATGAGCCAAATTCTTTTATTAATCTGCCCTTAAGAGCGAGATCCTTTTTTATAATAACATGATGTCAAACAAAGGGCACTAGGACTTAGTCTCTGTATTACAGTACAAAATAACAATACATAAACACCTTTGTGAAGGCAGCTTGAAACCCCATGTTTTCTATTAAGAAGTCATGTTCAATCTTTACTGTTGATAGAACAGAATAGCTAACAGAGAGAACATGGTATATCAGAAAGGTCAATAGTTATTATGAGCTACAAATATATTTTTTTCCATCCTTCAGGCTGTTTAGCGCATATCACAGCACGAGCAGCTGTCTTCTTTAATGCTTTTAAAATTAGAATCACAAAGAAGAAGAGAAAAAAAATACAGTTGCAATGATTGCTCTTTGCTTTTGTTAAGTTTACTTTAATATATATTTTATATACATGAATAGTCTGCATAGCCCAACCAAGGGGAGTAGCTGACATTTCATATGCAAACTGGATTCTTTATTTGTTTGTTGTTAAAAATACCTTATCATAAATTGTGTTAACATAATGCATTATTTTAAAGAGTTGTATTATAATTCAATTGATGCAAATAACTTGATTAAATATATATGTATGTTGCCTATAGGTTATATTGTATGTTTAGAATAGATGCCACTGAACCATGTACATTTACCAGAAATTAATAAAGTATGTCTGTGAGAGAAATGCCTAATATGAAAACAGAAAAAATACAAGACCATTCTGTATATTGTAATAATGCTATCATAGTGAATATTCCAATTAAAGATGTGAGTTTACGTATCTCTCCATCTCCTATCTTTCAAGGATGAAAAATGGTTCAAACTATTACAGCTCAAGCTAAAATTTTCAATCTTGAAAAGTCTTTTGGAGTGTCAGCTGGGTACCAAAATAGCTCAGCAATTCTGAAATATGATGAGAAAGCAGAAGAAATAATTTATATTGATACTGATATATCTACACACAGAGACATACTAAATAAATATACTGAACACACATACACAAAGAAGAAGAGTGAGGGAGAGAGAGAGAGGGAGGGAGAGAGAGAAAGAGAGGTAGACAGGCAGACTGGTTAGGTGTTTAAGATCCAATCCTAAGTATATCTATTGTGGATTCAATTCAACAGGATTTCAAAGACTGCAGCTTCACTATCAAAGACTAAATCTCAACATTCTGCTGAGTTCTATTTCTGCTGGTCCTTAAAATTTTCAGTGCCATGCTGCATATGGAAATTGATTTAATATAATGTAAATGCTCATGTTTTACTGGTACAATCTTTTGTACTATCTATGGAGATTCTCAAACATCGAGGTCGTGGTTGTCTCAAGAAATTCCAGTTGCGTTTTGGAAAAAAGCATCTTTGCGACAATCTTTTGTACTATTTCTTTTGCTTGAACTAAGCCCATCTATTTCTTTTCAATAAATGCTTGCTTAAAAATGAAACAAAAATATTAGGCATTAATTTCTCACATCTGTCAGTTTGGATTAGAATATTCACTGTTTATGACTCTCAAATAAATGTATGCATGCATGTATTTGCTCTATTAATGAACCTGCCCTGCTCTGTTCCATGTGTAAGAGATCTTAATTCTAGCAAAGCAATTATATATATCTTTAGAAGGAAATATATATGTTGTGGGGAAAATAGGAAGAAGGAATATTATATATATTCACTGCCTTGACTTACTTATAAAGTAATAAAGGTGGGATAAAAATCTAATAAATAAATAAGCATTTAATGAGATGAACAATGCTACATTATGAAATGAGTTGGAACCAAAAATGAATAAGGAAGACAAACATGGAAAATGCACATTGTGCAAAGCAATTCTCCATTGTTTTCATCAGCATAATTCATCTTTGTGTATTCTAAATGTGAGATTGTGTACGCCTGTGAGAAATTTTCCATAATTGAAATATTCGGCTTCTTGCTGAGAATTTATCTCCAGACTATGGTGTGATTAGGTGTAGAATTTTTCCTAGATTCTATTATCATAGATTTCCAGCTCAGTAGTGGAAGCTGTGTATATAAAGAGAGTACACAGAGAGTACCATATTCAATTGCCATTATTTCCAGGTACACAAGAATGTGGTTAAATTACAATCCCCAACAACTATAACCAATATGAAAACTGGGGGTTATATTTCAGCAGTATCTGCTGTACATGGTGACTCAGTATTTATATGATCAGTTTTGAGCTAGTTGGAACATTGATGAATTCATTATAAGGCAGTATCATATGTGTGTGAGTGTGTGTATACATATATACCTATATATTACACACACACTAGGAAAACATTAATGGCATTAGGAATAGGATGTGATACTATAGAAGGGAAATTGCTGAAATTACACTGTTAAAATATTTATGTAAGATTTAAACTAGAAGGGGGATGTTTGATTTTTACTCTGAAAAAAACAGCAGATAAACTGCTGTCTGTAAATACCAGCAAACTTGTTAAAGTTGGAAAATATGTTTGGATATTCTATTTTTCATGCTTTTCACTGAAGTTTGCTCTGTCCACTTTCTGCACTAATCTTTCTGAATTATTACCACACATACATACTTTATGGTAAACATCTTTATATACATTTTATTGTCAACTATATATTTCATTCATTTTTATGCATTTATCAATATAGTTTGTGTAACTTTTAGATGAAAAACTACCTAGAAATTTAGAGATTTGCAGCAAAAGGATATTTCTGTCCCAGACTACATATTGTTTTAAGAGAAATAAAATGTATATTAACTTGCCTCCAACTCTGCATTCAATGAATCTTAGAACATAAGAGGATAGAGTAGTAATTTTATAACCTCTGGGTTGATGTACAATAAAAATAAACATTAAAGCTATACACATCCAATTAAAAACAGTACAGTAATAGAAGAAATGGGCAAGCTAAAACTTTCGAACAATGCAGGGAAACCTTGTTGGGTCAGACAACAGCCTTCGAAAGTCTAGCATTTTGCATCACACAGTGTCCAACCCATTTGGGAAGCTTGCAATCTGAAAATAGGTCTACTTCCATTTTGCTTCTCTGCACATTTAGCCTGAATAGATGATCTAATTTCTAATACTATAACAGAGGGAAAATGCTTTCCTCTATTTATTTTCCCTGCCATGCATAATTTAATACTCCTCTATGAACCTTTTTTTTTTCTCTAAGCAGTACTTTAACATATTGAAACTGCTTTAGCTTACAAAAACCATGCAATCATCCAGTTTAATTTCAAAAGCCTTCTGCAAGCTAGTATATCAAAAGTCTAGGGGAAAAATGATCCTCCAAGTAGCCTTATAAATATAAAGGATAAGAGCAAGTGGAAAAGAAAGAAAGAAAAAGGAAAAGAGAAAAAGAACGAAAGAGAAAGAAAGAAAGAAATGAAGGAAGGAAGGAGGAGGGAGGGAGGGAGGGAGGGAGGGAGGGAGGGAGGAAGGAAGGAAGGAAGGAAGGAAGGAAGGAAGGAATGCAATACCCATTCGCTTTTAGGTTTAACCTTGCCTACCTCTTATTTCAGTCCTGTTCACCCCAGCAATTGACATGTGCCTTCTCCACATAGTAGATTACTAGACAATCTGTTTGAATGATTCTTTCATAAATATATCCTTACTTAAAGAGAGAAACAGAATGATCACGGGCTGGCAAAAAAGCAGTGAGAATGGGAGTGAGTCCCAACCTCCTGCCAGCATCCCCATTGATATTACTTGCAGACAACCATGTCTTTGATTTTTTCTTTATGTACACAACTTTTGTTATGGGTCTGCACATGTCCAAGTATAATAGAATCGGACAACTTATATGTCTGAATGTTTCTTGTTGACAGCACTTTTAGATTAAAATTAGGGAGGAAATGTGCTAGATGATTATTATCTATTTTTCTTTTTGAATAGTGAAATTTCCCCATATCTATACGTAGATATGGCCTAATTAAGAAAAAAAGTATTTAAATATATTACATTTTGTAAAACTGCTACAATGCTGTGTTCTTTTCCTTTCTCTCTCATATTTATCATTTTCTCGACAGTACATTTTCACTACATAGCAGCCTGCACTGTTTTTTTTCCCCTTCCTCCAAGCCTGGAGTTCACCCCATGGATTAACAAATGATTGAGGATTCTCTCTTAAAAGACTCTTTAAAAACCTGTCAGAATCAGCCTGAGACACAGATTTATTATGAACTATTTAAAGGGCTTAATATATGTATCCCTAAAGAGCCCTTGGAGCAAACTAAAAAGGAAGAGTGGAGTTCTCAAAGAATGGGGAAAATTCTCCAATGCCCCACTTTCTTCACACCACGATTACTGTTTACTCAAAGGATAAAACGCCTAACCTGTCATATGCAACCTTCAGAAGCCATATTGCCAGTGAAGTACAATCGAAAAAGAACCCAAACAATGGCACTCAACAGTAATACCTTGAAGGCAGCTGTAATTTATTTTCTATCCTCTTCACTAATACACTAATGTGGCTTTGTCTTCTAGAAAAATGGTCTTCTATCTCATGTAGCAGTGGAAAAACTACCTGAGTGCCATCTGAATGCAGACTCGGGCCATTCCCTTAATTATATGTTATTGTATTAAAAGAAACTTCCTAATAATTAGATCACCTTCCAAATGTGTGCCATTCTCCCATCTGTCCTTGGACAAAAAAAGCACTGCAAATGAGATAGTATTTTAAAGCATGTTAGAATTGAGTGTTTTTTTTTTTTTTTTTTTTTTTTTTTTTTTTTTAATTTGATTTATATGCCGCCCTTCTCCGAAGACTCAGGGCGGCTTACAATGTGCTCAGCAATAGCCTTCATCCTTTTGTATATTTATACAAAGTCAGCTTATTGCCCCCACAAACTGGGTCCTCATTTCACCTACCTTAGAAAGGATGGAAGGCTGAGTCAACCTTGAGCCTTGGCGAGATTCGAACCCTGCAGTAATTGCAGGCAGCTGGTCTTAAGCAGCTTAATAACAGGGTGCCTTAAACCCTAGTACTACCAAGGCTCTTGTTGTTAACTCAGTGTTAACATTGTAATGGCATCTTACCTGCAAAATTGATTTCATGTGTATGCCAAGATATAATTACAGTATCAGCTTTAGACTACTGAAAAATATTTAGGAAGAAAACCTCTTCCTTTATATAAAGTTATGTTTCAGATTGGCTCAGTCAGTCTGGAAGTTCACTTTGGAATGCATATTTTTCTGTAAATGCAGTGCAATTAAGTGTGAATTTACTAACTCTGTAAGTGCACATAATAAATTAAGCTGTGTTTGGTTACTCAGTATTCCAACTATTCTTCTTGTGCTTGGTTAACCAATGCCATGAGGTTTTACCAAATACTTGGGTAACACAAGAAAGAAAGAAAGAAAGAAAGAAAGAAAGAAAGAAAGAAAGGAAGGAAGGAAGGAAGGAAGGAAGGAAGGAAGGAAGGAAGGAAGGAAGGAAGAAAGAAAGAAAGAAAGAGGGAGGGAAAGAGAGGGGGAGAGAGAGAAAATCACATGGTGGCTCAGTCAAGTTGGAACTACCATACACAGGGTAAAATTCCTCAGTTACAGATTTTAGCAGACAAGCAGATGCTAAAGATTATAAATACACTGAGACTGATAGAGACTGAATTTGCAGGTCACAATCATTCACAATCTATCATTATGAAGTTAGTAATGATAAGTCTGGCTTTGGAAAACATACATGGTTGGAGTTAAGATAAATTAATTTTTAAACACCTTGGGAATAAATTGTAACAAGGCATTCTTACTTAACCATCACTTAATCTATGGTCTGGGTTCAGATGATAACAGAAAGCAAACCCTATTTAGCTGTTAGCTAGCTGTGTTTTATGATTAAGTTCTAAAGTAATGTTTCAACTGTTATTGTTGTTATCTCAAATAGTTAGGCAGAGGATAGAAAAGCCATAAATAAATAATAGATATCATGGTTTTGTTTTCTAAATAGTATATTACAGTTTTGCCATGAATAAATTATATATAATATTATAAAACTAATTAGTACCTAGCTTGATTTGTTGGATTAGATTTTTTTTACCAGCAACACCTACCAATCTGAACATTGATTTGGATTTCTAGTACATATTCTGTATTGGGAATAGAGAAATGTGATATGTAGACAATTATACTCTGAACATTTGAACTACCATAAATTGGAAATTTAGGGTTTTTTTTTTACAACTCCTGAGAATTTTATTTAAAGCTTTTCAGTAATTTCTCAGCTGGCTTTTATTCATGTTTCCTATTTTTATTATTGTAGAGAGATATGTCATACTCAGGTTAATGATATTCTTTAATGCATAACTATATCTGAAGCAAATCTAAAAATCTCTACAGTTCTTAGAAGGCAAATGTAGGTACTGAAAACAGTAATTAGCTGACTGTTTAGTTATTTTGCTTAAGAAATATAGGGAGCATATTTAATCAAATCAGGCATTTACATAATTATGATTTCCCTCCATTATAATTTTTGCATTCTGTTAGCAAATTTGGCTTTTGCTAACATGATGCAAAAGTTGTTAATGAGTCTCATTGTATTAGCAACTTTCTATGACATTAACAAAATTAAATTTGCTAATAGAATATGACAGTTACTAACATAAGATTAGTGCAAAGAGAGACCAAAATCTCAGTAGGCCATCAAAAGGTAATGATCAACATGTAAAGAATGCCTGGTTTGTTTTTTCTTCTTTGTTAAATATAATGTGAATGTGTGTGCAATGTCATTCCCATTCGCAGCTACAAAGGGCTCCCTAGGAAGGTCTCTTTTACACAACATTAATGCAAGCACAACACAATGATTAATTTTAGATAGAAAGTTATGAGCCATCAACTTTCCTCATTGAAAAAGAAGTAACTCATTCAACAAGATGAACTGACAGAAGCATCATTCAAAATATGCATCCTTAAACTCAGATATACATTATGAAAATAAGGTAGAATTTTATTAGATAACCTTTTAAAGTAGAATTATTAAGCAACTTCATTAGTCACATATCAAGATAAGTAAAAAGTTTATAATCAGAAGGAAAAAACTCAAAAAGCCAGAGGATTTTAGTTTTTTTCAGTCACAACAAGATTGATTTCCTAAATTCTCTGCCACTCTAACAACTTGGAAAATTGAGAGACGCAGTACTTTAAAGAAAAACTAAATCATTGGTTCCAGTTAAAAGATTTTGAGTTCATATGCCATCTAAATCATTAGAATATTGTTTATTACCTAGAAAGAACAACTGATATAATTTTAAATAGAAACATAATTGAGACAGAGATATTGAATTCAAATTATCTCTAAACCTATCTTGGACAACCCCAAAATAATATGATGTCTCCTGGTTTCAATTTAGAATGCAGGAGACCATGAATTCTAGCTCCACCTTAGGCAAAAAGCCAATTGTGTGACCTCAGGCCAATAGCTCTCACTCAACTCTTTGGAAAAGGCAATGATAAACTGCTTCCAAAAACTGGAAGTCAGGACTCAAAACTGACTTTAAAGCACAAATCACACTGACAACAACATAATTTATAGATACGAGTGCTTCCTAGTGAATCACCTCCAACTGGATCTGGAAAGTCTACATGTAAGAAAAAAATGGCACCTCCATTTAACATTGTTTTAATAATAATTCTGTTTCTGTTAATATTTAACAGCATCAGAATAATGTGACCCCAAACAGCTGATGAGTTCAAATGGCAGGAAGGTTTCCAGAACTTGACCCACAAAGAAGGTCAACCAAAACCCTAACCCCACTCCACCCTCTCTGCCTTTTGGAATGCTCAACTTGCTGCTGGGATAATTAGCAAGAAGAAAAATAATGTCTATATTTACATTTGTTGGAAAGAAAGGGATTACAAAGAGAGTAAGCACATATACAACGGGGAATATACATTGAAAAGAATGTGCTAGTACTGGCTATTTCTATCATATTTCAAGTCCTAAAATGGACACCTAACATCAAAAACGTCATCAAAAAAGCACAACAAAGCAACTCAGAAAGCTCAAACTGCCCAAGGAGCTGCTGATACAGTACTACAGAGGAATTATTGAGTCTGTCATCTGCACCTCTATAACTGTCTGGTTTGGTTCTGCAACCCAACAAGACAGACACAAACTTCAGAGGATAATTAGAACTGCAGAAAAAACAATTACTCCCAACCTGCCTTCCATTGAGAACCTGTATACTGCATTCAAAAAGAGGGCTATGAAAATATTTACAGATCCCTCGCATCCTGGACATAAATTGTTTCAACTCCTACCCTCAAAACAACACTATAGAGCACTGCACACCAGAACATCTGGACACAAGAACAGTTTTTTCCTGAATGCCATCACTCTGCTAAACAAATAATTCCCTCAACACTGTCAAACTATTCACTAAGTCTGCATTACTATTACTATTACTATTAATATTAATATTCTCTTAATTCCTATCACCCATCTTCTCCCACTTATGATTGTATGACTGTAACTTGTTGCTGTAGCCTTATGATTTATATTGATTGTTTCCTAGTATGATTTGATTATTTATTTGTACCCTATGACTATCATTAAGTGTTGTACCTTATGATTCCTAATGAATGTATCTTTTCTTTTTATGTACACTGAGAGCATATGCACCAAAGACAAATTCCTTGTGTGTCCAATCACACTTGGCCAATAAAGAATTATTTCATCTATCTATCTATCTATCTATCTATCTATCTATCTATCTATCTATCTATCTATCTATCTATCTATCTATCACAGTTCTGAGCCCAAAGCTACTTAGGGGACAAAGAAAAGTGGAAGGTGTGAAACTAATCAAAGTCTTGTCAGTTACAGGCAATATCTGCCAGCAGGTTAATTAAGGTCATTGAGCTGAGCTTGTTATGGTGCAGTTAGCGCTTTTTAAGGATGCACTGCGGTGTGGAAAATAGCAGTTCAGGAAGAGACAGCTTGCTTAGACAATCTCTTTGCTCTATGAAGGAAGACAACAACAACAAAAAACCACCAGGAGCAAGATAATGTGTACTAACTGTATTGGTGAACTGCAACTGTCTTAAATGCAGGCATTAGTTACTTATTCATCACTGTTGTAACTGCAAGTGGTCACTGTCTGAGGCAGTCACTAAATGAGGTCTATGTGTACAACTTTTCATTTGCGAGCCATGTATTTTACCCAGTTTATAAATACATTTGACCAAATGACTCTTCCCTGCTTTGAAGGATAATGAAATCTATAGCTGACAAATAAAATGCCTCACGTCAGTTCAATTTGTAACTATCTGAATGATTACATTCATGGCCATTTGGCTTCGCCTGCATTTGATGAAACAGCTTTTGCTCCTACAAATGTCAGCCTTTCTCAACCCAATCCAAATAGATTCGGACTACAACTTCCACTAATGCCAGGCGGCAGGTGCCTAGAAATTCTGGGAACTGCAGTTCCAACTCATCTGAAGGGCAAAAGGACGGCTTAAGCTATAGCACATTTCTTAATCTTTTCAAGGAATCAAGGGATATTGGTTCTTTTCAGATAACAGACTTATTAGTGGTACCATTTGGGAAGTTCTTATGTACATAAGCCTCAACCAATAATTAGCCCCATAAATATTCTCATAAAGCAAAACATGGGAAAAAAGCCAACAAAAAAACCAACCAGAAGAGCAATCAACAACATCCTTTATTATAACAGAACTGGCTACTCTGCTCTTGACCTATTAAAACTTTGTTTGCTATTATGCTGGCGGGCAAACTAGTCATGCAGAACAGTGTGGAGGAAATGAGCCAGTGTGTTCCCCTGGTGATATAAATGCTTTATCAAGCTGATCCCTGCCTTGTTATGTAAACTATACCAGGTACTGTTCATTTTAAACACAGAGATAAACAGATCTAATATGCTTCAGGGCATCATGCTTTATGCATGAACTGCTTTTTATTTTTATATTAAAGATTTTCTTGACAGAACCCTTTGCAATGGAGTAAAGCAATATTCTAACATCTTAACTACAACCACAGCAGCACCTATAAGTTCAAAGCAGTGAGAAAGATAGTCCCAATTCAATTAGACCAATGCAAACCTTTTTAATTAATTCTTAATAAACAATTAATTTTAGTGAATGCGTCTTGTAATAAGAATGTCTCTCTCAAAAGATAAATGAAAAAAAAATCCTCAGAGACAAGTGTTATAAAAGTATAGCTCAGGCTATCTGTTTACAATATTTAGCTATCTTTCTTTTGCCTGCCATTTATTTTTAATTTCAATTTCTGCTTAGATTGATTTGAGATGTAATATTTTTAACCTTTTCATGCATTTTGTAATCCAGTTTTTATCAACTAATAGAGAGTTCAAATTAACAGTAACTCCATACAATATTCCTGTTGAAAAAATGTGGGGAGTAATACTTTGTGCCAGTTATAGGAATTTGATTAAGTCAATTTAGAGATCCAGTTTGGTTTTAATGATTAAGGCACCAGCCTAGAAACTGGAAGACTGGGAATTCTGGTCCTGCCTTAGACTCAAAGCAGCTGGGTCACCTTGGGCTAGTCACTCTCTCTCAGCCTCCGTAAGAAGGCAATGGCAAACCACTTCTGAAAAACCTTGCCAAGAAAACTGCAGACTAGTCAATGCTGACTTGAAGGCTCTCTCTCTCTCTCTCTCTCACACACACACACACACACCATTAAATTGATAGAAGATTCAAGGCAAGTATGTTCCCCCCCCCCACAAAATTATTAGTAATTTTGGCAACAAAGGACTTGGGCATGGTCCAAAACAGATTGCTAGACTACATGGACATTGGGGCTATCAACTTTTTAAACAACATAATTAAAACTCATCTTTGTGATGTTTTTCCTAATAATGGAGTTTGTAATTAATACCACTTAAAATTCCATAACAAATGTATGTATGTGTATGTATGTATATTCATATTAAATATAAACTAAATCAGCTGAAAAAGTAACTCCCATATTTATCAGTGTCATACATAGAGAGTACAAAATTGTGGCATTCATGTGATGACACCATGATATATGTGTTACGATTCTGGCATCATCATAGTTTGCTGTAGATGCTGTTCAAACAAAATAATAAAACCTATTTAGGGTTCTCCTAAAAAACAATAGAAGGTACTTTATGAATCACCTTGTGAACTGAATTCCAAAGGCTCTCATTGAAGAACCTGATTTGATTGAAAAGCTTGAATGAGATAATATGGGAACTCTGAAACACTATATTTTATACTATACATCTTCAGGATATACATCTTGCTTTCAAATTAAATCTCTGTTACAGCATTGAGAAGTCCAAAACATAAACATAACAAGCAAATAAAACATTGGGATAAAAACATGATCGAAGATCCAGATAAAGCTCAGGGCCTCAATAACTTGTCACTAACCCGATTCCTGAAGAGTCATTTGGTGGACTGGACAAGCCACAGCACAAAATTTGGCCACACTAAGTGTAACAGCTGTATCTGTATCTGCAAATAAAAAGGAAGTATAAAATATATCAGATCTACCTGTTCTATTAGTGAAAAAAAAGTGTGATGCAAGTGGCATGAAAACCATGATAAAATAAATACTAAACAGAAGAAGAAGAGTCATGGTGTCAACCTCCCATGAGGTCTTTGAAAACTATGATAAGCTGAACTCCCAGAAGTTGTGTTCCAACATTTTACAATGATTTTCTGTCTCACTCTTCATTTCTAAGTTTATAGGGAAGCTGGAATGGACTAAGCCAATACGTGTTATCACCTTTTCTTGGAACAGAAGAGAGAATAGATGATTTTTGTTTACTATTGTTCATGTGAGACTTGTGGAACACTCTTGCTAAATAACCAAAGAGAAAGGAGGCAGATTTACAGAATAACAAAGTTGGAAGGGACCTTGGAGGTCTTCTAGTCCAACCTCCTGCTCATTCCAGACATTTGGCTGTCCAGTCTCTTCTTAAAAGCCTCCAATGATGGAGCTTCTGAAGGCAAGCCATTCTACTGGTTAATTGTTCTCACTGTTAGGAAATTTCTCCACAGTTTGGGTTGCTTCTCTCCTTGATTAGTTTCCATCCATTGTTTCTTGTCTTGCCTTCTGGTGCTTTGGAAAACAGGTTGACCTCCTCATCTTTGTGGCAAGCCCTTAGATATTGGAACACTGCTATCATTCACCCCCATTCCTTCTTTTCACTAGACTAGACATACCCAATTCCTGCAACAAGTCTTCATATTATTTAGCTTCCAGCCCCCTAATCATCTTTGTTGCTCTTTTTTGTACTCTTTCCGGAGTCTCTACATCTTTTTGATAATATGGTGAGCAAAACTGGATGCAGTATTCTAAGTGTGGTCTTACTAAGGCTTTATAAAGAGGTATTAATACTTCATGTGATCTTGATTCTATCCCTCTGTTAATGCAACCTAGTATTGCATTGGCTTCTTTTGGCTGCTTCCCCACACTGCTGGCTCATATTTAAATGATTGTCCACTAGGACTCCAAGATCTCTCTCACAGTTTTTGCTATTAAACCAGGTTTCACCTAATCTCCATCTGTATATTTGTTTTTTCTTGCTTAAGTGTAAAAACCTTATTTTTCTACACACTGAATTTCATTTTTTAGATAGGGCTCAGTGTTCAAGTCTTTCGAGATCCATCTAGATCTTGAGCCTAAGAGGCAAAGAGTTAGACAAGAGAGGAAGATAACCATGCACAGGTGAAGCTAGAATTTGTAACTGTTGTTTACAGCACTGTATGGTAAGTCAGCTCAAATAATTACAACTCCTTTGTAGTATTTATTTAAAAACAACAGTGGTATCTCTGTTACTACAGTTTATGCTGTGCCACCAACAGACTGTAATGAAATAGGACCATTTTTAGGTGTCTCCTGTTAATAAAGGCATACCATAATATAACATCTATACTTCTCTGCATATCATTTTTAAAAAGAGAGACTTTGCATATGTCCTTCGCAATACTGCTGAGTGCTAGGATTTCAATAGCTCCTAAACCTAATGCACTGTATACAGGAACTAGTAGTTTGAACCAGTGGTGAAATTCAATTTTTTTTACTACCGATTCTGTGGGCGTGGCTTGGTGGGCGTGGCAGGGGAAGGATACTGCAAAATCTTCATTTCCACCCCACTCCAGGGGAAGGATGCTGCAAAATCCCCATTCCCTCCCCACTCCTGGGGGAAGGATATTGCAAAATCTCCATTCCCACCCCATTCTGGGACCAGCCAGAAGTAGTATTTGCCAATTCTCCAAACTACTCAAAATTTCCGCTACCGGTTCTCCAAACTACTCAAAATTTCCGCTACCAGAACTTGTCAGAACCTGCTGGATTTCACCCCTGGTTTGAATCTAGTAGTAATCTAGTAGTAGTAAAACGTGTAGCCTCAAATAAAACAAAACTGATTGGCCACTGCCTTTAGTGGCCAAGAAAAGTAAAAAAAAAAACAAAAACCTACCACACAGGATGTTTACATGTAAAAAAAAGAAGAATCTCCTCCCCGCCCACCACCACGCAAGTGGCAGTAGAAATCATATAAACTGTGGGCATGGTATCACATCTGTATCTTTTTGTCTGAGAACTTATGTCAGGAAGGTGAGCTGTATATAACATTCTAAAAAAGATAGATCCTGATTATACCCTGAATTATAACTTCTTAATTTGGCAAGTGAAGATCCATTATAGTAGGACTCTAGGGCAAGAATGTGTTAAGAAAATTATTCTTTCTGTCTGCTCATTTAAAGTAATCCCTTTGGGTGATTAAATGAAATATTACTTGTTTAATAACCGTCAGAACATTACTTTTAAGCAGAAATATTTTGCATATTTTCTCTTCCTAATGTTAACTCACTCATGTCGTGGGAAAGGCACAGACATCACACAAAGGAAGAAGAGTTTAGCACCTGAATACTGTTTGTCCTGTCATTGTGGCATCTATAATTTAGTGTGAAGCAGTGAGGTAGACAGAGCATTATCATCAGAAATCACCCTGAACAGGGATATAAACCACACTCGCAACAACACTTGTCAGAAAGGTGACTGCAGTCAAAACTAATATCCAAGAGTTTCAAGATAAATGCTGACAAAGCAACCGTCCTATAAGACTACTATTGCTCCAAGAAATAAAAATAAAATGGGAAAACACCCTCAGACCAAAGTATGAAGTTCCCTTGAAGGGAGCAATTTAATTTTTATTGGGGCATAATAAATTCACTATGAATTAATACAAGTAAAGCTTTGATATAACTGGATAAGATTATTTTATGTTGCTACAGAGGAATAAATAGTTTCCCCCCTCCCATTATTCTAAATTAATCCAATTTCCTGCATTCTATCTTTCTTCTTCTCTGGTATCCTGGACTGTATCTATGAAATTCCCAAACCATATAATTAGCTGCAGATTTTATAGATTCAGACCTTTTGCACAATCTATATGCTATTATTCCTCAGCCAGTATTTCTATTTTCATATACTTCACAATGGGTTTCCTGGAAACTTAATATCAGTGTACTTCCTGCCACATAAACTATGAACCCACAGGGAAACAAACAAACAAAATCTTGAATTATAGCCATTATGATTTACTTGGTCATGTGTAGTTTGTTCAGTTTGCTCATTTAACATACATGGCAAATATTTTAATATAAACAAAACAATAAGAAGATATGCCAATTGTACGAGATACCTGTTCTTCTACATTTTACTTTAGAGGAAACTATCTTTTTTCTTTAAGATATAAGTAGGGGAGATATTTGTTTTATGTTTGTCCTTCATAAAGGAACTTTTCTTACTAAACTTTTCATCCCAAAACTGAATTCTGTGAATAGTATTAATATAGTATTAGTATTAATAGTAAATAGTATAATTTACAAGTAAATGCAGATTTTTTTTTCAATGGCAACCAGCATGTTTATTTGTAAGAAGATAACATGTCCATTAACCTCCTCAAAAGGAAAAATATAAGAAATTATTATTTTCCTTACTTTCTCAGGCTGTAGTCTTACTCATACCTGTTTAGGAATAAATTCAATTAAATTCACTTAGGTTTACATCTGAATAGGACATTAACATTAATGACAAAATACAATTTGATATAATAAAATATTACTGCTGTGCAAATGAAATTATAATAGATCGATGTCAAACAATTAGTCCAAGTGCCTCAAAGCAGATCCACTGATAGACCTCCAATTTAAAGCAAGGAAGTCTTTCTTCATTGTTTATTGAAACTATGTTTTTCACCACAAGTGCTCATTCTTTCCAATACATCACAATGACGGAAATTGATCTAGATTCCAGGGCAGACGCATTCCTACATGGCAATTTCAATCTCAAAAACAACTAAACAAATAGTGCAGAGAAAAGACATGAACTACATGGAATTACATAATGTAATAATAAATAGGTAGAGAAGCTACAAAAGATGTTAAGCCCCCTCATATTATATTGCAGGCAGTTGGAAGACAATAGCATTATTTTTGCAGCTGCGGGGACACCAAGACAATAGACCATGTGAAGTATCATTTGCTTCACAACAAGATCCAAATCCAAGTGCAAAAAAAGAGAAGAAAAACTGCCGTACTTAATCTCCAAGGACTGCCAACATCCTGTAACTCTTATGTGAAAGAAATAGAAAGAAAAACCTTGCTTTACACAGAGTAATCACATTAGCTGCATTTAATTAGTTTAATTCAAGTTTAATTAAATGTATACTTACATTCAAATTAAATTACATAAAAATTAACTTTAAATAAATAATTTTGTCCTTGCTCAGACAACGTTTATCTTGGATTTGGCCACTTTTAGGACCTTGGCATGCCACTCACAGAGCAAGTAGACCTAACCATGAAAAAGACAATGCAGCCATAGATTATATTTAATTAAATTAATTTCAAATGTTCTCAGTTTTGGTATATGTGCATCCTGTGTAGATTGCACATGAAATCAGACTGCTTATCTCCACCCACCCAATTATCTAAACACTGTCAGAGGTCAGAAGTGCACAGTCTTTTTCAGACCAACTGCCACAATAGGCTATAGTGCTCTACTTAGTACCAAACAAATTTTGGACAAATTACATGCAAGACCTTGGCAGCTGCAAATTGTACATCTGTCACAGATATACATATCTATTGTTTCTAAAATTGTTGATGTAAAGTAAGACATTCTGGAATTTCTTCCTCGGGTACAAGGTAGATTCTTTTTTTCTTCCACTATTTCTCAAGAAAGAAATATTAAATAAAGCAAATGAATCTCATTTGATGGAAAGAAGGCTCATTTCATCACAATATTGCTAAATTATCAAGAACTGGCTGCTTTTGCTGAAAAAAGAGATGTATGAGAAACAACTGTGTATCATCAATGAAGCGTTTTAAAAATCTGGAGTTTAATTTTTGTGACCTTCCATGAGTTCATATCTTGATATGCTCAATATTCACACTATTGTCATGAGAAGCAATCACTTTGTTATCAGGGATCTTTCTAAGTTAAAGGAAGAATTAACCCACGTAATATAATGAATGCAAGGGTGGAGGAATCACCACATTGTAAAAAAAATATAAATATATGTTTTGATTAGAGTGTTTAACCCGCAGGCACATCATGTAGCAATAATCTTCAAAAAACTTCTCTGCTTTTAAGAATTGAGTAGTAGGGGAATCCTAAATAATACATGTGGAATTAAACATTCTTCCATTTGTATTGTTGGCTGAAACCCAGTGGTGGATTGCTACTGGTTTGGTCCAGTTCTTGCGAACTGGTAGTAATGGCAGCAGGAAGCTCCGCCCACCCACCCGGACGTCATCACGGACAATATGTGCATGCGTAGAAGCGCGTGTGTGTGCTCCCGTTACAAACTGGTAGCGAAGGTAAGTGGAACCCACCCCTGCTGAAACCCATAATTAATGGCTAAACAGCTATTAATATGTTTCCCACTAGTAATTGCTGTGGAGGGGGGGGAGAATTAATGACCTGTTTGAGATTTTCCAGATGCGTCCAGTAGGCCATTGTTAGAATATAATGTTGAACTAACTATCCCAATTATTTTATTATTTTATTATTCAAATTCCACTTCTCATACCCATGGCCACCCCAGGGAAACCTCAAAAGTGCAAAGTATTTCTCAAGACATGTTGTTTGAGAATTTGCTGAACTTAAAGGGGATCTGAATACTACTATGGGAAAGGGAATACAATTCTTCATCTACAAAGCTTTAAGGTAAAGGTAAAGGTTCCCCTCGCACATATGTGCTAGTCGTTCCCGACATCTCCATTTCAAAGCCGAAGAGCCAGTGCTGTCCAAAGATGTCTCCGTGGTCATGTGGCCAGCATGACTAAACATCAAAGGAGCACGGAACGCTGTTACCTTCCCACCAACAGTGGTCCATATTTGTCTATTTGCATTTTTTATGTGCTTTCGAACTGCTAAATTGGCAGAAGCTGGGACAAGTAACGAGAGCTCACCCCATTACGCGGCACTAGGGATTTGAAACGCTAAACTGCTGACCTTTCAATCGACAAGCTCAGCATCTTAGCCACTGAGCCACCGCATCCCCCCCTTTTTTTAAAGCTTTAGATCCCAGCATATACTTCAGGTCATGAAACTTAATGCACTGGAATTTTTTTAGTACTTGTGCTGAAACTTCTATTATCCACATTTTAAAACCTTCACTTGCAGATGTCGTTTTTCTTGAGAAAGTAGTGTATTCAGACTGTGGAAGAGAATGTTTTGAGTGGAGTATCCAGACAATGGCTAATGATTATTTGAATATCGCAGTTGATACAGAAGTATCCATTTGAACTTTTTTTTTTTTTTTAAAAAGGACATTACAAAAAGGATAGTATAATAAACATGAATTTAAATGTGCCATTAGGGCAAGGGTTTGCTAGGTTTATACAAGCTTCATATAGGAGAAATAACTAAAGCAATTATTATGTTAACTTAGAATTTAGGAGATCTAAAAGGGCATCTGTGTTCATAGTTTGTTTAATAGAATAATAGCTATGCACAAATTCAAGGGCAGCAGTGCACTCCCCAATTTCAGTTTCAAGCACCTTATTGGTGCAGCAAAGGCCAATTTTTAGATTATACCCATTTGTGATTAGTATTATAATACGAAAACAATGAGAGGCACATCTTATCCACTTGTACATCTGCAAAGCTGAATTGTGTTTGGAAAAGCAAGAATGTGTTGCAGTGGAGACAAGGTTCACGTGGATGAAATATTAGACATTTGATAATTTCATGTGAGCATTTCATGCAATAGTTAAAGCAGAGATGGTAACAGTCTGTCATGGAACAGGCTTCCTTGTTCCATCTCAGCTTAGCTGAAAACTTGAGTTGAGAGAGAAACCATTTCTTCCAGCCACATTATTGATAGTTATTCTGGTGATAATGTAACACATTCTGGGCTGGCTTGGTTTTGAATGGGCAATTAAAACCCATTATAAACAAACACAGAGACATATAATGTATCAACACAGCTGCCTGCATTTTTGCACCAGCTCTGGGGATGTGAACAGGAAATTATCATGATGAATGCCCAGATTTCAAAATCTGCCATTATGTCAGTGATTTAAGATGGCCTTTGAAATAGCTGAACAGTGGAAATCTCTTCCTCTCTCTCTTGCCTGTATTGTAGACAAAACTAAAAATAGCTGAACATTATGTTAACTAACTATGGAAGTCTTTTTAAAAACTTTTTACAACCCATGATAATATGTTGAATTACATATAAAGTCTAATAAAGAAAAGTCAAACTGGATGGGTGGAGGATAGGAAAGTTGTAAGCTAAACTGAAATGCTCTGATTCGCTATTATGTTAAACAAAGGAATAATACAATTTTTAATTATGAATGTAGAATTTTATGAATTAAATAAAATGATTTCAGGAGACATCATAGTGTTTCTTTTTCTCTTCTCAATGAGTCTTGACTTTTTCAAAATCTGAGAATTAGTTCTGCTATATAAATAATAGATTCTCTCTCTCTCTCTCTCTCTCTCTCTCTCTCTCTCCCTATATATATATATATATATATATATATATATATATATATATATATATATATATATAATATAGTTTATTAATTATTTAATTTAATTTAATTTACAGTATATGCTGCTAATCTCACTATTCAAAGTCTATAGTTTGTGTGGAAGTAAATTTTCAAATAAATTGAACCTAGATATTATGATGACATGTGCAAGAACACTGTTATCTGTAGATGCAATCCAGGTTTTCGGGGAATTTGTCTGCCTCTTTTAGTAATTGACATTACAAATGTTAGTGTATAAGAAATTATTGTTCCTGTCTTTGAAAGGAAGTTAGGCATTTGAAAAAAATTAAATCCAATCTACTTGAATTCCAGAAGTACCCTTTATGTATCTTGAATTGTATACAGTTTTGTGCCAATTCAGTACTCATACTCATTCATCAAATCTGTCTTTAAAAGTATCACAATTTCAATGTTTACAATTCGAGTTGTTATGAAAGTAGCCCACTTAAATTTCTAATAAACTGACAAATTCTATGGGATACTTTATTTGCTCATAAATTTCTTCTGCGATTGTTCTATCCATACTGTAATACATTTTCCATAGCCTCTTAGTTTTTCGTCGTTGTTGTTTTTTCACTACAAGTATGGATTATACAAATTTTTTTTTAAAAAAAATCTGTAATTTATTCTGTTCCTCCTGCATTCTCTTCTACCAATTATGTCTAACATTTCCTCATCCTTAAGAGGCAATATTCCTGAAGTTAAAGGCAGGAAGAGAAAAACCTCTGACAGAAATTTTTACTTCGCTTTCATGAATAATAAAGATATGTTCCTTATCATTAATTGAAAACATTTTTTTTAAAGTGCTGGAACAAAAGACTACACATCCCCATCCTCTCATACTGCATATAGGCAGTTTTTGACTTAGAACCATAATTGGGACCAGAATCTAAGCTGATTCTAAGTTGAATCTAAGTTGAACAAAGCTGTCATTAAGTGAAATGCCCATGCAGGGGTGAAATGCTCCCGGTTCGGACTGGATCGCCTGATCCGGTAGTGATGGAGGCGGGTGGTTCGGAGAACCGGTAGCAAAAATCCCTGCCCCCACCATGCCCAGCTGAGCCACGCAATGATCAGAGGCTTTTTTTTAATTTTTAAAAACATTTTTTCTACAACCTCTTTGGCCGAAAAAATGCTTTTAAAAGTAAAAAAAAAAAAAGCCTCTGATGATCGCGCGGCTCAGCTGTGACCATCAGAGGCTTTTAAAAGCATTTTTCTACAAGTTCTTCGGCCGAAGTGGTTATAGAAAAAATGTTTTTAAAAGGAAAAAAAAGCCTCTGCCAATCAGGCAAGTCAGCTGGGATCATCAGAGGCTTTAAAAAAAAAAAGAAAGCCTCTGCCGATCAGGCAAGTCAGCTGGGATAGTCAGAGGCTTTTAAAAGCATTTTTTTACAACCACTTCAGCTGAAGAGGTTGTAGAAAAAATGGTTTTAAAAGTTAAAAAAAAAAGTTGGCCATGCCCACTCAGTCATATTACTCCCCCCACCAAGCCACGCCCACAGAACCGGTAGTAACAAATTTTACATTTCACCACTGTGCCCATGTGACCGTTTTGCTCAACTACCTCAATCCCCGCTCTCCAAATTGCGACTGTTAAGCTATCATGTGGGGAGGCCCAGTGTCCACAGGTGCATGGAAAACTGCCAGGGGCTGGGAGGCCTGGGCCCTCTCTCTGTCCCACCAGGATCGGGTCATCTTACTTTTGCCTTTTCTGCAGCTGCTGAAAGAGCCTTTCTAGCCTTCACAGAGATCACCTTCATTAGCTTTCTGGCCAGAAAAAAGGCTTTCTACCCTGCAGAACAATTGCTCACTAGCGAGTCTTCTAGCTAGTAAATCAGGATTTGGTGGCGTAGGTAGGGAGCCCAGGCCTCACAGGCATGGTGGGGTAAAGAGAGGGAGGGTGCTCAGACTGCCCAGGTGTGGTGGGATGGGGAGAAGTAGTCAAGAAGAATGCTGAGGCCTTCAGGGCTGCAGCAGCTTTGTGGACACTGGTGGGCCAGGTGGGCAGTTGAGATGGGGCAGACATAGACAGATGGAGGGGAGCCACAGTGTCCCCATGGTTATAAGGGGAGGCACACTGCCAGGCACCAAAATTTTCTATCATATGACTACAGGTGAACTGCAACAGCCATAACTTCAGAGAAGGATTGTAATTCCTTTTGTTCAGTGTCTTCGTAATTTTAAATGGTCACTGAATGAACAGTCCTAAGTAGAGGACTATTTCAAGGTCTGTATTAAAATTATGAAAGGCTTCCTTGATCTTAATGGATTCTTATAAAAAAGGTGGCTTTTCAGATTTTTCTTTAGGAATATTGTGTTTCCCTGAAAATACGACCTACTCCGAAAGTAAGTCCTAGCTTGATTGTTACACGTGTGCCCAATATAAGCCCTACCCCCCAAACTAAGCCCTAATTAAGATCCTACCTACTCCAGAGTGCACCGGTAAAAATTAAGGTAGGGGGAGGATGAGTGGTGGTGGAGCTGCCTTACTACTTACCTTCGGACAGTTTCAGCCAGACCTCGGCAAATTTCTTCTGCAGCCAGCAAGGCTTTCCTGAAGGCATCTCTAGCCAATAACAGAGTTCCAGATTGATCTGGAGCTTTGTTATTGGCTAGAGAGGCCTTCAGGAAAGTTTTGCTGGCCTTGCCGGCTGAAGAAGTTCCTGAAGGCCTCTGACAGTGAAAAGGCGGCCAGGGGCGATGCACGCAAGTGAAGTGAGTCAGTGGACAACATCCTGCCCCCCAAAATAAGACCCGGTACCTTTTTTGGTGGCAAAAAAATATAAGACGGTATTATTTTGGGGAAACACGGGTGCCAGCGTTCCAGAAAACCCCAGCTCCATATACAGACACAATAACAAAGGCTGGTGTCAAAATAAATACACACATGGGCTGAATGGTTCTGTTTGTCTTTGTAATATAGCATATGGCAGTTAACTGGGTATGATTCTGTAAAAAATAGTTGTGAGTTGTGTATTTTATTTGACCCCTTTATTTTATTTTTTATTTTTTAAATGCAGAAATAGATAACAAATTATAGTATATATGTGTATCTGACTAGTTATTGTACTTTAGTTTTAACAGAATCACTAATTGGGTTTAAAGTTTAGAAGCTGATAACCATAGATTTGTAGTATTACAAGTATTGAACAATTGGACAGCTAGCAACTCATGAAATTAAAATTTTATAACCGAAAGTCGAAGACTGTGTTGCATGGTCTAAATATTTCATAACTGACATTTTCAAAGTCTACAATATGAAGCCAGATTTTGATTTTCCAATGCAATATTCTGTATATGTGCAGCTCTTCTTCTGTTTTTTTTATACGTGAAAGTTGGTGCAATCCAGATATTTGTTATTATGAAATAAAAATATTTAATAGTCAAATACTTAACAACTCTTTTTTTAAAATTGTCCAGCATGAAAGACATGCATTTTTTAAATGCTCTGTGCATGCAACTAACCTAGAAGAACAGTCATGCTCAAAGCTACTGCTCTACTGCTAGGAGATCAAAACAAAAAACAAATATCCTCAGTGAACTGTCATGGGCTTTCTGAACTCTTGCAGAAAGTTCAAATGAGCATAACAGACAAATAGCACTGAAAGATAGTTGTGGGATCCATGAAAGCTCCCTAGCTTAATTGTTCAAATATATTACTGAGAAACTGATGAGTGATCTTTTCTCTACACACTGTTTCTCTATGACTAGGCTCATAGATTATTAATAGGACTGTCAACTGATTAATAATATGAATTTTTCTTGATTAATTGATTAATTCATCAATTGAATGTGTGTATGAGCATAAATAATAAGTGGATCTAATGTCATGCTGTCAGACTTTTATTAGTGCAAAGGGACTTCCGTTCTTTTCTCTGCCTGTGGACTCTCCACTCATATCCTCAAATCTTTTACCGAAAACTGAGGAAACCTTTGCAACAGATTTGGAATTTGTGGAGAGTTGCAGAATTAAGGGGAATTATTTAGACAGTAAGGAACAAGACTTCTAAAGTCATAATGCCACTGGAGTCCACCCAGTAATATATTTTTACTTCTGTATTTAGAGAAATAAAAATTTATTAGATCTAACCTTACAAAAAACAGTACTAGACAACACCTTAGAAAAGGTTGTGAGAAAGAAATATTAATTATCTATTATGTGTATATGTGGTTTTATTTGGAATAAGTAATAGCACTGTTATAAATTCCTATTCAAAGCTATGAAATTCAGTGAGGCTTACTCCCAGCTGATAGAAGATTGCAGCTTTAAAGCATTTAAAACCTGGTTCTGAAAAAACAGGATGCAAGAATAAAATATATTTTTAATTCAACAATTAATTTATTAATTTAAATCTATCGATGTAACCAATTATTGTTTTAAACCCTGTATTCCTAATCACTAGAAATATCTCTTTGTTGCAAACAAAGCTATGCTGATTTGCATCCACGCAGGAGGTGGCAGTGTGCAGAAAATCAGCAGTAGCGCCTATATGCAAAGCATGTTGACTTTGTCCTCATTTGATTAAATTGAACATTAAAGTTCTAAAGAAATACTAACATAATGGAAAATCTTGGCTTACACAGAAACCAATAATAATGTAAGGACACCAGTAGCTCAAAACCAAGAGCAGAAACTTTGGTACACTGAAAAAAATAATACATTTGAAAACAATAATTCAAATTGTATTACCATCCTGGTAACATCCACCTCACTCTGGAACATCTCCCCCCCCCGACATCCCATTCATGGGAATCATCTCCATCCTTTAGATGGGGCTCTAAGACTGTGGTTCTCTGGGGCCTTTGGTACTTTAACTTGAATTAGGAAGACAGTAGGCATGTAGATTTAACGGTTGCTTCAATTGATGATGATGATGATGATTATTATTATTATACAACTACTTTTATAGTTGTAAGCCATCCAGAATCTTGAAAGGAGGTGAAATACAAATAACAAAATATGCTTATATTTTAATAGAGAGATGAACTAACTGTAATAATTCAACACTGCTGTTTAAACAGTGAAAGACCCCCCCCCCAAAGACATTAAGCTCAGTGTAATATCAAAGTTTTGGTTGAAAGTATTACTTTACACTGTACAGCACATCTATGTTTATAGACTAGCAAGAATCTAACTTTCCCTAGTAGAGTTTAATTGTGATTGACAAGCTCACTAACTTTGTCCTCAAGGAGATACTTAGAACCATTATCAAATATATGACAGCATATATTGTTCTCACAAATGGGCAACAATATCACATATCATTTTATAGATAATGTTTCAATATCTTTCATTGAATAAAAGTTTTTTTTTAATCAAGTTGCATTGGTAGCACTAAACTACACAAGGGGTTTGGAGGTTGCAGATGGCTGCATTACTCTAAATGTTCAAGCTTGACTGACCCATTTCATCAGCACTGTCAGAGCCTTGCACTGATACATGTTGACAACATTTAATCTTAAAAAATTGAAAGAAATGAATTAATATGCAAATTTCATCAGCTTTGTAATAAAAATGTCCTTGGAAAAAAACAGAGAACATGACCCCCAAGGAATAGTGTGAATTATCCCAGCTCAATTCTTTAAGTTAGTCAGAGGTATGTAAGTCCACAAGGAAATCAGCACAGATTTGACTTGGAAATAATTATGATGAAGAACAAAACACAAGCAGGTTGAATAAATGTAACAACTTGGGAAAAGTCTTAGTCCTGTTTGTTATTCACTTTGAATTAACAGGATTAGGTCTGGTTTTTTTGAAAAGAAAGGAACACAGCCATGCAATTTCCAACATTTAAGTAACATGAAAACAATTTTGGGGTAGAAAGGTATCAGTTTTTTGTGGAAAATAAAAAATTTCAAGAAAAAATAGATTTTAAAATACATTATAATTTTTTTTAATTCAAGGTTAGTGACTGGGCGGCTGCATATTTTGCCCATATATAAAGCATTTTGGTTCTACAATAACTACAAAATATATCTTGGGGTTGAGAAATCGCCACCAATATTTGTGTTCATATTATTTATTCACATATAAATGGGCACTCAACAATACAGAGGCATCACTTCCCAGCACACTCTATACCATGACAATTTGCCTCTTTTAAATAGTTGAAAACTATAGCTCAGCTATGGTTCAGCATATATGATTGCACTTTTCGCATTTAGTTTTAATACTATTATTTACAACCAGAAGCTAAAATAATTCAGCTAATTTATTAAGAAGGATCAGTGCATATAAGTAATCTTCCACATATGAACACTTCCCCGTGTTCAGCTGATGATTCATGTATGAAACTCTGCATTTCCAACTACATCAGACCCTGTTGAATTAATTGGATATATTTTTTGGTGTACATTAAGATATCCATACCTTTCCAGTGCTCTTAATTGTTATGACTGCAGCTGGAAGAAAGCCAGTCTATTGAGAAAACACTATACATTTGCATCAAAGCTTCTCTAATGATTGGAGTTTAGAAGCATTCCTGAATATATGTCCACCAAAAATACGGGCTACCTTCAGTGTTTTATTCAAATAGTGCAATATAATCAAAGTGATTTTAACAGATTTGTAAGTTTGAATAATTGAGGTTTTTAAGTAGTGCTATTCAAGTTTAAGGAATATGATCCGGCACATATTTCTAATTGCTCTTGTCAAAGACATTATTTAATGTGCTGTCTACATAAACTCAAAGCATTAGTCATGTGTAGATTAGGTTTGTATGATATGAATTCTCATTACAATAGCACCTTTTTTCCCTCTACAATTTCACCCTTTTGAAAAAAGAAAGATAAGACTGGTATAAATTAACTAACTTTCACAAAACATTTTTTTAATGAACAGACTAATCCAGATCAATACACTTTAGAAGTATGCTTTAAAAAAAATCAAAAACAAACTAGCCACTTCACATGAAAATTGAAAATGACGATTGTAATATCTCGGGGAACTCAGCATAATCTTTTAGCGCTTTTCAAATAAGCCTTCTGATTTTATATATCCCTGGAAGACAGACACACTATAATAGGGATGATTAACTAACCATATTAATCTAGTCTATAAGCTTTTGTGGTTTACTACAAAAGGCTTTTTAAGTTTCTCCTTTCTTTCTTAATCTACAATCAGTAGAACCTCACATTTATGATGCCCTTTGCACTTATATGCATAAAATGAATAACCTTTCAGTTTAATTATGCAGTATCCATTCAGTTTGGAAATGATATAAAGTTTCAGGTAGAAAAAGAATAAAACCTGTTTAAGTATTCAAAATTAATATGTGTCAAACTCATGCTAAATCTTAATCTTCTAGAAACATTTCACTAAAATAGATGTTCTTTTATCACCTGGCACATTAAAGCCCACTGGAAAAAAAAGGGAAAGAAAGAAAAGAAAACATTTGGTTAACATGCTGAAAAAGGGAACACTTTTCCAAGACACTCCAGGCTATTCTTGCAAGGCCTGAACAGTTGTATAATAATGAAAAATGTGTAATACTTGTGGGGCATTGCTTGCGCACAAATACCTCCGCCCATGCATTCATCATTCTGCAGGTATTGTCAGTGAAAGTTTAATTGCATAAACACTCTGTAACTGTCCTGTCATATTTCTTGTCAGTCTGGATTCCCTCTCCGGGCTCACTATCTCACAAAACTATAATTGAATTGCTACCAAGTCACAAGAGAGGCTCCCCCCCACAATAAAATCTTTATGAATAGAATTTGTTTCCTATCAGCAGATTTGACAAATTGTGGCAGAGGAAAGGCCTGTGTGATAATTTCTGAGTTTATTCTAAATCCAGTTATTTGCTGTTGGCTCTTATCTCTTCCTTAGAACTTTAAAGCCATGAGAAAAAAAATCCCAGTGGGTTTACTAATGTTTTTTTCCCTGCTTATATTAGAGGAAACCTAGGAAAAGAAATAGCTGTGAGAATGCTCTTAGTCCTTTGTTGAGGGTGGGCATGGTGGGACAAAGGTAGCTTAATAAAAACAAACGGTGAATTCTGCATTATGTGGAATTTCTCTGTAATTCATATGTAATAAAACATTTCTCTATAATGTCATGATGCTTCAGATATACATTATCTTGTTCTACAAACAAGAGACAATTTCGAGCCAGAAAAAAAACATAGAGGATCCTAACACTGTACATTAAAGAAACTGATATACTTTGTGACACTCTAGAATATTCCATGGTTGTCCAGAACTGAAGTATTGATCATTTTAGCAGACTCTGATGGATTAATAAATCCATTACCTCAACAAAGCAGTAAACAGCTTTTTTTGGAAATCAGAATAGAATTGCCAGTCATTTTGAAAGCTCTTAAATAGATGACTGATACTTAATATAGCATTGGGTGAAAATATTCCACATTGCAACACTTGAGATTCCAGAAAAACTGGGCATTATATACAACATGTGGCTACTACTATAAATAGCAGGCCTGAGTCTCCTTCCATTTTCTCTTTTATTATCAGATTTATATACCGCCCTTCTCCCGAATAACTCTTAAAAGCAATATTTATAATAAGAAGATATAGGATGTGATATCACTTGGTGCCTGGGTTTCTTGTACATGTCCCAATCTATTGACTATTATTTAACAAAAGTACAAATAGAACAATATGTTTTATATTCTATAAGGAACCAAATGGGAGGACAATATTAGTTAGTCAAATATGTGGGAAGGGAAGAGAAGGGGAAGAGAATAGGATATTAGCATAACTCTCATTTGCAGTCTGAGATTCAGTAATTAGAATCTAAAATCCAACCACAGCTACCAACTTGTTTTTTCTTTTGTATAGAAAGACTTTCTTTAGTGATCCAGCAGAGGTCAGACTCTAAATAATTTGAGGGCTGTCCTATCTGTGTATGCCATCTTTGCTGTTTCTTTGTTGTTCTTGTTGTTGTTGACCATGGCATTGCTTTCTGTGGATGTGAAATTCCTGAGCAAATGATGAACTCAATAACCAAACAAAATTAAAATGAAGACACAATATAGGCTTCACTACACACATCATCATTAAACTTTAATGGAAACTAAACTATAATAAATTTTAATATTTCCAGAAAAACATATTAGAATAAAAACTGCTGGATCCAAATTGAGGATTATGTTTTTGCCTGATCTGCATTTTTATGTTACCCTTGATGAGCTGGAGCAAATGGGGGGGAAATAATTTCAATAAAATATGAGATCATGGTATATCTTCCTTTAAAATTCTATTACCAGTACACAGCTGAAACATGCTATTTTTTAAAGAGGGATGCAACTTCTTCAATACTGACGACAGTATGCCAGTCAATGGTTTCTTAAATCTGTTCATCAAATGCTTATGTGATTGATGGTTGTTTCTTGATTAAGTTATATTTTTGTAGGATGCTTAATTTAGGAATTAGGTAAAGTATAGATTAGTGCATTAGGTGATTAAAGAACATTTGTCTTGTAGGACACTTAAGTCATTTGTTTCTGACACTTGAGAACAAGCTAGCAAAAAGCCACATAACGTCTCAATTCTTAAAAACAATTTAAAACAAAAATCAGGTTAATGAAATGTTGGAATTTTATACTGATCTGTGCAAATTCTTTTAAGAATTTGTAGAAAAATGGCAATGCGTGCTAGGTAATTCTGTTTATTTACTTTTAAGCCTCAGTTTTGATTTTTCCTTCCTTAATCATAGTAACAGAGCTAACAGTAGATAACTTCAACACTGTCAAACTATTTATTAAGTCTGCACTACTATTAATCTTCTCATCATTCCTATCACCCATCTCTTCCCACTTATGACTGTATGACTGTAACCTTGTTGCTTGTATCCTTACGATTTATATTGACTGTTTCCTAATATGATTTGATTGCTTATTTGTATCCTATGACTATCATTAAGTGTTGTACCTTATGATTCTTGACGAATGTATCTTTTCTTTTATGTACACTGAGAGCGTATGCACCAAGACAAATTCCTTGCGTGTCCAATCACACTTGGCCAATAAAGAATTCTATTCTATTCTAAATATTCTAAAATACGAGTAGTGACAAAAGCAGGGCTAATACCTCTTCATACTGCACTAGTGAGACCACAGTTTGAATATTGAGTCCAGTTCTGGTCACCACGATACAAAAAAGGTCTGAGACTCTAGAAAGTGTGCAGAGAAGAGCAACAAAGCTGATAAAGAGTCTTTTATGGACACTGAGAGCGTATGAACAAATTCCTTGTGTGTGCAATCATACTTGGCCAATAAAGAATTCTATTCTATTCTACAAATAGAATCAACAGATTTACTGTATATAAAAATATATGTTTGTTGAGTTCTTATCGAATGAAATGAAAAAGTTCAGTTCTTGAGTTTAATGAGAAAAATCTACAATTTGAAGGGAGCTAGAGCTACTTTTCTCTTATAATGGATAAGGCAACTTTTGTACTTCAGCACTGAAAGAATTTGGGGGAACATCAGGAGGAAATCTGCATTATTTCGTCTAATTTGTAGCATGTTGTAAAAATAAACAACTCAGATCCCCAGGGCTGTTCCCATCTGGAAATGTTCACAAGCACAAAATTTACATTAAGAAATGGAAGGATGCTGTCTCATACTGATTATAATAACAGTTACATTTGATTCCATATTCTACCAAACTGCAAAGAATAATGCCCTGTGATTAAGCAAGAATGTTTAAAAAGACCTAATACATATTATATTATCTGGAATACTGTTTTGATTTTGGGCACTTCCCCACTGCCTTCTGTTAAGTTATAATCCTTTTGGATAGGAGTCAACTTATTACTGCTCTGGAACAATTCCTCCAATTGATTAAGGTACATTGTTGATTACTTGCAATACAAGTCTCAGCTGATTTACCTATAGCAGACTAATAGTAGTTATCCTGCTGGGGACAGTGATATTTAACTGAGACACACAGTTGACATATTCATCCATTTGAAAAGTCATTGCTATCAGAGGAAAAAGTCCTTAACCTATACCTGGAGAGAAGATTGGTTACAATATAGCTGCTTATAACACTTTTTAATTTGCAGTCTGTTCTATTATATCATTTTGTACTGCTGGAAGAGGCCTCAGAAGAGGGACAAAGCAATGCTTCCTGTTTGCTTTACGCTTATAATATGCATTCAATGAGAAATAGGACTGAGGGAGTGCTTTGCTTGAGTGTCCAAGAACCCAAAGCATCCGTTTAAAGCAGTGGTGAAATGTAAAATTTGTTGCTACCGGTTCTGTGGGCATGGCTTGGGGGGGGGGTAATGTGACTGGGTGGGTGTGGCCAACTTTTTTTTTTTACTTTTAAAAGCATTTTTTCTACAACGTTAAGAGGTTGCAGAAAAAAATGCTTTTAAAAGCCTCTGATGATCAGGCAACTCAGCTGGGATTGTCAGAGGCTTTTAAAGGCATTTTTTTTCTACAGCTCTTCAGCTGAAGAGGTTGCAGAAAAAATGCTTTTAAAAGCTTCTGATGATCCCAGCTGAGCCGCACAATCATCAGAGGCTTAAAAAAAAAAAACTTTTAAAAGCATTTTTTCGGCTGAAGAGGTTGTAGAAAAAACATTTTTAAAAGTAAAAAAAAAAAAAGCTTCTGATGATTGTGCGACTCAGATGAGCATGGGGGGGGGGCAGGGATTTTTGCTACCGGTTCTCCAAACCACCCGCCGCCATTGCTACCGGATCAGGTGATCCGGTCCGAACTGGGAGCATTTCATCTGTGGTTTAAAGATCTACACAGCCCAACTAAATAATAGAATCACATAACACAGAGACTGAAGGGACCTTGGACACTGCCCACTATTAAAACATCTCTGATGAAAGGTAATCTGTTTTTTAGTTAAGCACTTCCAGGCCCCATATCATGTAGGGTTTTAAAGGTCAAAACTAGCACTTGAATTGAACCTAGAAGCAAACTGGCAATCAATGCAGTTTATGGGCCACAGGTTGAAGCTGAAGTTTACTTTCAGCTTTGCATTTTTTTGTTAAAATTGTAGTATTTTGTCTGAAAGAACTGATTCCCCATATTCTATTTGATAACTTTCAGTCTCATTAAAGAAGCACATGCAAAAAATGGATTTAAAGGAAAAAATAGAAAATTCATGAATATCAAGAATTATTGTAAAATAAGCTATATGTGACGTCTAAATTATTAAATTAAGTACAGAATCCTTAGAAATCCATGCATGTGTATCCATATATGCATGTCTCTCAGAATATCATCTGCAACTTGAAATCACCCATAGAGACAATATTTTTAATAAATACCTTAGAGTTGTTAATATCTTGACATTTAACTCAATAGACACTGAAATGACAAAATCAGAGGAATATGACCATGTTCTTACACATCAGATTTTTTTTGCATGAGTGAACAACTAGATTTAAGCTTCTTGTCCCATATAAAACTTCTGGGAGGGTTTTAAAAATGTTTCAAGCCCACTAGTTACTTTGTGAAATTGAAATAGCATTCTATGTGAAGGTATCAAGATATTCCCTTTGGGAAGCATATTTTTGCATGTGGAATGGAGGAAAATGAAGCAGTGGGCAAAGTCTTTTTCAGTGCTCATTCTGTTAAGATACCAGCTCTAATCTCATTGCCTTCATTGCCCTTTGAACAATCTGGTAGATTTGTGGCTTCCATTAAGTCCTCTAAGCAATTTTGTGCAGTCTGCATCAAGGCATCGTCATAGCTCAGGATGGTGCTTGTCACACCAAGAATGCATCCTTGTACCTGCTACTAGGGCAGGGATAGTATTCCACATGCTTCCCACTTCATGAAGTTTGCTGGGCTTTGCTTAAAGATGCTGCAATACTACTGATTCCCACTTCTGCTCTCCTTTCCCATCATTCTCTTGGACCCCTCCTAGTAGCTGAGAATGTAAAGATGTCTTGGATGATGGCAACCTTGCCTTGATCATCTGCAAGTAGAAAGAAATTCTGGGACAGAGTTTAAAATCAACTGGCAGCAGGCAGGTCAAATGGTAGTCCCTGCTCGCTATCAGTGAGTTTCTCCTTTTCAATAGTTTCTCTTCATCCACCCCAGCCAACAGGAGGGCAGCAGGGAGAGTTAGGTGAATTCACATTGTTCAGGTTAATAGGACGAAAGCATGTTCCAGTAGAGAGGAGAACAAAACATCCCTGCCCAAAGCAGGAGGAACAAAAGTGGTTGTCTGCTGCAGCTTCTGGAAGCTGCTCTGTGCTGTTTGAAGTTGTGAAGAAACTGCTAAATTCTCTAGAGATTTCTCTATTCAGGACTGTTCCTCACCCATGAGCTGTATTTGGATGAAGGTATAAGGGTGGTCTTTTCCAGTGTTTTTCAAATTTGGCAACTCACAAGATGTGAGCAATTCACAGAATTCTGGGAGTTGAAGTTCACACATCTTCAGGTTGCCATGTTTGAAAAGCACCTAGTCTATTTCCTTCCATGCATTAAGGGCACCAAATTATGCCTTTACATCACTAATGAGGCTCATAATTCCAGTTTTTGCCCTCAGACTGACCACTTTTCATTTATGATGGCCCTACCACTTATGTGAGGCTTGGGCTGATATCTCAGATGGTAGTGAGGAATCCCAAACCTCCATGTTTCCTATGAATCATTAACTGGAAAACAAATGGGAATTGCATTTTTTTCTGTGCAACAGAATGTATTAATTTAATCATTTTTAGCTTGCTTTTGATTATTGTTAATTTGAAAATGAGCTAAATTTGCAGGCATTGTAACCTTTTATGGGAAGGTGACACATGCCAAATTAAAGACAAAACATTTTTTTTCCTTTGCAAATTGCCAGTGCTGTATCATTTTTCTTTCTTGGCAGAACTGGGAATAATTTTCAGGCATAGTTGCCTCTTCTGAGGAGATAAATCCTGCCAAGTTTCAGATGATTAAAGTTTAAGGATTTTATATTGGTATTCAACAACAAAACCAAACCAAATATTGGTGTTCTGGTTAATGAAAAATGCTGCCTTAAAAGGCTGATAAATGGCGAAAAAATAGCCCTGCTTCATAGTAAATTTGTATTTAATAAATTTACATTTAATGGCATGATGTGGTACTCTTCATTTTCTTCCTCTTTGACTCACTAGAGACATCTGCATCTGTTACAAAAAACAGGTTGGGATGCAGCCATTGGTCTAATGAACTAGTCCTCACATGACCCTCGTGATGGTCTGAGTTTGAGATCTTCTGCAATGAGGCACGCTGCTCTATAGGCATTGAATGTGCTTATTATTTGCTTAACTGTGATGTGTCTTTATATTCTTGCATGATCAGAAATATAATCAGTCAGTGACATCAGCCTTAGCATTTTCTCACCAAACAGCTAATTATGCTTTTGACATTTTGGACTAATTTGAGCTTCAGTTATACCCTATGAGATCCATATTTGCTATGTATATTTCCTGGCCTTTCCTCAAAGAGCTTCAGAAAAGTGCTGTAGACTATATGATGATCCCATGACATTAATATGCTAGTAAAATTATTCTTCAATTATGTATTTTCTGATATATTTTGCAAGGTGGGTAATGTTGATTTCTAGTTTTAAGAGTTCTTACCCTTTTGATAAATTCCTACAATCCCTTGTCTTGATTCAGTTCAGACACAGATGAAATATATCATTCCTGACAAAAAAGCATACTCATCTACACTTCTTACAATCTGTAGAAATTATATATATATTATATAGTATAAAATAATAGTAATTTAATAATATGCAAATAAAAATGCTGCATTAGTACTGAGCCTATTTCTCAGTAATATGACATAGATTTCCTTTTTTGTTTTAATTCAGTGTTTTTGAAAATGGCTGGTTTTTCATTTACTGAGCACTTAACAACAGTTACAATGAATTTATTAAAAGGAGAGTACAGCAATCATAATCCCAAGCCTGCAGAACCATTAAAAGTAATGAAAAGACACAAGCAGATATGCGGAAAGTAAATTAACCATTCAGTCCGAATGGTCCAGAGGTTCCAAGCTTAAATTGTCCGGGGAATCTGCTGGAGAGATTCTACATCGGAATGTTCAAATATCATGCACTAAATGGGCAATCTTTTGTACTGTTCAGTTTTTAGATTAAAAGAAAACCTGTTTATTCGATAAAAAAATTACTTGATGATATGGAAGCTGACATTTCAAGTGCAGACTAGAAATTACATGCCTCAGACCAATAATACTTTCTGTAAGTAAAGTTATTTGCATGCCTCTGTCTTCACCCAATTGAAACCCCATCTCAGCATGATTTTAGGTATTTTCATTTTATATCTACCACATTTTTTTTCTTTTTGGTAATGCCTCTTTTGAGTGTCTCCCAGATGATTTAAAGCAAGACAATCAGAGAATTGTCTGCTTGAAGAAACATACTTCTTATTATAGTGCCGTACCACTGCTTCTTAGGTTAGCTTAGTCACTTACTTCCTTCTATTACAATGCCAAATGTTATTTAGATTTCAGTCATTTAGTAATGGTACACTGAACACATCAAGCCTTCTGAAAAATTCCATACCTAGTAGTTGTTTCATTTTCATAATAATATGATGATATCCTTTCTCCCATCTTCTCAAATTATACACACATTTTAAGCACTGTCTCTAACAGAGACAATTAAACAGTTAAAGAGATGATAATGCACTGAACACCAAACTTCAAAAACATATTTTTATGCTATTAAGATAAGAAATTCTAGTTAATGGTTCTTTAGGTATCTAAGAAGCTTTTTAAAAAGATGACAACTTTTTTTTGCGATTTGTATCAGGTATTTGTATTGATGAAAAGTGTTTAGCTAAATCTAGCATCCTACTTTGTTCTTTGTCAATGCAATATAAAATGAGAATCCTTCTCAAGAATTTATATAAGGAGCACAATATTCATAGTATTCACTAAGTTTTAAAGATATATATGATGAAAGAAAGAAAGAAAGAAAGAAAGAAAGAAAGAAAGAAAGAAAGAAAGAAAGAAAAAACATTATTTGGAAAAGTGATTCTAGGAGACATGCTTTGCATTTTCAGATTTAGTTTCAAAGATATTTAATCTTTGTATTTTAGATAAATAGATTCAAAGATAGTTACAGAACTAAATTCACTTTTAGGTTGTCCCAACAAAATTTGATGAGAGCTATTACTAAATGACCAAACTGGTATTTGAGTTAGGTGATGAAGGTGTCATTCCGAGATTGTCAGATCAATAGAAAGTGATCGATAGATACATCAATGCCAAATCCATAACATAAAGAGTAGAAGAGGACTGAATTTGTTTGTTCATGGAATTCTACACTATAACCAGATGGAATGAACCAATATGATATTTGGATGAAGAAATCAGGGAGTTTGAAGAAAAGTGAGAGAGGAATTTGCTTGAAATATAGATATCAAAGGAAAAATCAACTCAAGATGAATGGGTTAACATGTGACAATAAAAAATAAATTGAAAAGTTTTGGCAGGAGACTAACTTAGTGGCATAGTATGCGTGGGAGCTGGGGTTACAGAATTTTCTGAAGATAAAATCATGTGAATTGCAAAATAGAATGAAAGGTTAAATAATTGAGATAACATGAGAATTCCCACCAGAGCAAAATTTGAGCCCTTCATATTTAAAAGAAACATTCCAATACTATCTTTATCAAGAATTACAATAACTGCAGTTGTATTTCTGGTAGTGTGATCATTGTGGAGCTTCGTTAAAGTTTGTTTCATTTTGGAAACTCTTTGACTGCAATTCCAATCCTTGTTTATGGAATGCAATTCCCACATAATATTATAGACCATATTTGTCCTGTTTCTAGAACTTTACCTGTCTAGTAACAGGAAACAATATCCTGTTGTGCTATTCATCAAGGGAAATCCTATGAAAGTGGAATTTTGGGGGAAGAGGAAGCACGCTAAAAGACCATGTAAAAATTAATTCCCACTTACTCATAAAGAATTTATGGGACCCATGTAAGTTCTGAAGATTGGAGCAAATATCTCTTGAACTTAGATCCTGGCATAGATGAAGATAAATTTATATTGCAGTAAGATGCTGCGCTCAAAGATAATAAATGATTAGTTCTCTGCTAAATTTACAAAATGCTTTGAAAAATCCCCATCATATCAAATCACAGTATTTTTTCTACTATGCACATAGATTACTGAACCAGCATAGTCAGAAGAGTAAAACCAGTTACTCTGATTTATCTTGTTTTTCAAAGGAAAATCACAGTGAAAAAAAGAGAATGTTAAAAAAAAATCACAATAGCCAAGAATAACCTACTGCATTTTCTTCCATATAGCTTGGCAAATTAAAGAGCCTTGGTAGTACTAGGGTTTAAGGCACCCTGTTATTAAGCTGCTTAAGACCAGCTGCCTGCAATTACTGCAGGGTTCGAATCTCGCCAAGGCTCAAGGTTGACTCAGCCTTCCATCCTTTCTAAGGTAGGTAAAATGAGGACCCAGTTTGTGGGGGCAATAAGCTGACTTTGTATAAATATACAAAAGGATGAAGGCTATTGCTGAGCACATTGTAAGCCGCCCTGAGTCTTCGGAGAAGGGCGGCATATAAATCAAATTAAAAAAAAAAAAAAAAAAAAATGTTTAGCATCTTAAATACTACTTTATGTGGTTAAAATCTTATACCAATTATTTGAAAGTCAGCAACAATGAGTTCAGCAGGCCTGCTTCCGAGGATACAGGCACATGACTGAAAAACAAATTTGTATCAATAAAGCAGTTTAGGGTTGAAATGAGGGATCCTTGTGCTCTCTGAGTTTCCTTGTTTCCTTGCAAACGTTTCATTACCCAAACTAGGTAACATAATCAGTCTAGCACTGAGGATGTTACCTAATTTTGGTTATGGAACGCCTGCAAGAAAAAAGCCAAGCTCAGAGAGCACCAAGGACCCCTCAAACAAATTTGTTTTTATCTGTCGTTATACCCTCATAATTATTGTTTGTATAATCCCCCTGCCTGCTCCCAACATTTCCAGTTTTCCATCTGGAAAGGCTTCCATTTAAAAATACACTATTATTTTTCTGGTTGTTCTGATACTCAACATAGACACTTTAGTTTACTGTTCTTTATAAAATGATCACTAATAAAATACTTTTGTCTTATGAGCTTGCTTCAAAACAACAGATCAAGTACAGTACAAACATATTTAAATAGTAGAAAAATAATTTCCCAAGTAAGCAAATAAAGGGCTTCAAATCAGCCTTTGTACTTCATTAAAAATCTTAAACTTCTCATGAGAAAAATTAACATTTAAACTACTGCTGCTTGGCCAAGCACTCCACCACACAAGAATATGAAATATCTCCTCTAAAAAAGTACAAAAAGGACAAAACCACAAATGTGGAACTTCAATTAATTTAAAGCCCCAATCAGCAAAGAATAAATCCTTCGCAGATCTAATTACCAGAGCTCTCGGAAGACCCAAGCAGACCAGCCAATCTTCCTCGTGTTTGAACAGCTTGATGAACTAGGGGACTGATGGATATCAAGTCATTTTGTTTAATTTATAAATGGATTTTCCCCTAATACTTAAATTATCATCAGTACAACACAATGAAAATGGGAACATTCAGAATGCAAAGTCTATAAGAGGCCTGGGAGGAATTCCAATGAGGAATGTCACCTCTGTTCATTCCTCTATACAATTGATCTAATTAAATACTGAGGGTGGAAAGGCAGTTTAAAATGTAGCCATTACTGTTTTCTTTTTAGCCTTAATTTATCTGTTCACATCTTTCAAGTACCTTCTGATGTTAAAAAATAAGAACTAAGAACTCTACAAGTCCCCAAGACTTTTCATTCTTCACAAGCTCATATTCATAAAGCTTATTCAGTGATTTTCCTGAATAATAAATAAATGCATTACTTTTAATTCCTGCAACAATAAAAGAAAATGAGATATGAAACCTGAGCTTTTTCAATAATTTGAAAGAGAATCTACATCGACTGGTACTTTCTGTATGTATTGTTCAACCAAAATTAGAGCTTTGCTATTATACTTATTAAAATGTCTCTTTAATTCCAAACCTCTTCCTTATTTAATTACTGCTTAGAACCAAAAGCTGCCCTGAATTGTTAAATACAATTAAACCTATTCATCGTCTTTTCACACCAGCAACATGAGCTCAATTATTTGGTTAAGGCCCACCAACCTACTCATTCTGATTGTAATTCCCACCTGGCTCAGGGGTCTCAGACTGAGAAGATGAAGATGCTGAGCTGGCTCCATCCTCGGCTGTTCCCTGCGAGAGAAGGCCTCGTCCTGGGGGAAGTTTCATGCCCAGCTGCTCAGCCATCTCCACGTGGTCACCAGGATGGACATAGTCAAACACACTGCTGCCTGTCAGTTCCACCTATGGGGTAAAAGCAGGGGACACGAGAACAGAAGACATTAATGTAAGTATTTCTTTTTTCATCTGGAATCTATTATAAATGCATCTCTTCCATCAGTTCTAAAAAGTTGGAAACTTGAGATTTATGTAATGAATATTAAAGCATCTCCTGCTCCGATATTGAAAATTGTATGTATCTTTTATGTAACACATATATCAACTGACAAATAAAAACCTCATTTTCATTAGATCAATTAGACACCGAAGCAAAATTCATTTGATTAGAATATGCAGTTTAGCTGCAACTCGCTTTCCAAACCCCTATCCTTAATTGACCCCAAAAATTGATTTGCATTAAAGAAAAGTCAGCTGGCACACAAGCTCACAGTTCAAGCCTACAAAAGTTTGTTTTTTTTAAAAAGATACAACTTTCCGAATATAATCCTGCATGAAATATGCATACCTTTTGAAATCAGCACAACCTTCACAGAATGCAGTGGCATGTTGCCAGGCTGTGTGCTACTGGAAGACCCCCACCTACAATTAAGCAAGCACTTTGCTTTTCCCTGATTATTTATTTACTATATTTGTAAATTGCTCCAATCTTATCACTCTGGGTGAAGTACAACATAGGAAAAACAAACCACAGACATGTAAAGAGTAAAACAATAATGAATAAAAAAGCAACACACACACACACACACACACACAGAGACAGACAGACAGACAGACAGACAGACAGACAGACTTCAATTACACCAATCAGGTGATCTGGGAATGCAGCCTCCCCCTTCCCCCCAATGATATTGCTCTACGCAGAACTGGAACTTATCTAATGCTTTAATGATAAACGTACTTATGAAGTTCTGATCTAATAAATTATTCTGTCAATATTCTGATAAACCATAAAATAATTGCAGTATATAATGGCATTGCTGAAAGGTGTCAGGCACCCTTCAGTGACATGTAGAAATGGATAACAAGTTACATTTGAATACTTACCGTGTTTCTCCAAAAAGAAGGCCGGGTCTTATTTTCTTTTGACCCCCGAACAAATGGCTAGGCCTTCTTTTTGGAGGATTCTAATTATTGACTCATCTCATGGCAGTGGCAACAACAACCCTGCCCAGCAGGAGCCCACTGCTGGTCCACTTCTTCTGCGGCCACTTGCCACCACTTGCACGCATCGCCCCGACCTCCATTTTGCCTTCAGATGCCTGCCAAAAGGCATCTGAAGGCAAAATGGAGGCCAGGGCAATGTGTGCAAGTGGCGGAAAGCAGCCGTAGAAGGAGAGACAGGTGTCGGGATGTGCGAAGCCTGGTAAGTACGGCAGCTCCACCCCCATCCCCACCCTAGCTTATTTTTTACCTGTGTGCCTTGCCCCACCTCCTGCACCTTGGGGTGGGTGGGGTCTTAATTAGGGCTAATTTTGTGGGTGGGCTTAATTTGATTGCATGCGCTCAAAAACATGATAGGGCTTCTTTTCAAGGTGGGTCATCTTTTTGGAGAAACACGGTAGTAAACAAAGTTGAAAAGTTATTAAATTAGAGAAAATAGCTACAAAAAACTATTCATTAGATAAAAATATTTAAAAATATAAAGATTAAAAGATTACAGTGCCTTAATATTTAGAGCAAATTACCCCCTACAAAATAATGAGTGCATGAATGAATGAATGAATGAATGAACGAAAGAAAGAAAGAAAGAAAGAAAGAAAGAAATCTGAGTAAAATTCAAATGCTGTCATGTTAACTCATAAGTCCTGCTATATACCATAAGTATAATTTCAAGGTAAACATGGATATTTGGATTGCAACCTGACTTACAAATCACAACTTTTCACTTGTGTATTGTCTCTTTAATTATTCATTAAGACGAAATTCAAAGATTTGTGATAGAGAACTATTACTCACAGTGTGTTAGGGTTGAATAAATCTTACGGCTTGAGGGAGAACCCTCGTTTTACCATTTATTCCACTGATGATCTGATTTTCTATGAAACTTTGCCTTATAAAGATCTAGCTTATACTCAAATTTTACTCTAATGTGATAATTAACAACAACGAAGTATCACAGTGTTTTGTTTTGTAGGCTAATTTTTATGAATCCCTCTCTGGCTGTAGACATCAAGTAGGATTGGAGTATCTTTTAGAATGAGTTGGATCAGATAAGGCCTTTTCCTGAGTTGTTCTGGGACAAGCTTCTAAATGAGATAATGGGTAGTTCATCATAAATACACAAATCTTGCCTATGCCAGTATACTCTTTTCTAGTAATAGGAAACTGCTTTCTATTAGGTCAGTCTGATTTTCACTGAGCAATATTTTTTTCTGACTGGCAGTGGTTCTCAGACCAAAGCCTTTCTTATCCCCTGGTTTTTTCCCCTCAACATGGGTCAGAGATCAATTCTAACTTTCAGTGTGCAAAGCATGTACACTCCTATAGTCCCAGAAGGAGAGCAATGCTGCTATTAGGCATTATTCAACTTTAAATTTGTGTAGATAGTCTCATTGCAGAAGCAAGTAGCACAATTCACCTAGTGTGTATGTATTTGTGTGCATGAAGCCCAATAATAAAGGGAAATTGAGGCTGACATATTGTCTCAAGTGGTAATGAAGTGATAAACTCCCCAGAAGGTAGAAGGTAGTTATTAATCTGCAGCAGGGGGATCATTTTTTCAGAATACTCCCTAAGTAAAAACATTATTTGTAAGTATGAACAATCACAATAGAGAAAAGATTGGGTCTGACTCTACCATCTTGGTTTGCTAGATGCAGGCTTTTATGACCACTAACATTATTTCTCATTTTATTTTCAAATTAAATTAAATTAAATTAAAATTAAAAATTAAATAAAAATTAAAACAACAATGCAATAGCTACTAAGAGCTAAGGCTTGTTGATTTAACAACAAAGAATTATTACCTAAATTGTCTGTGGCTTTCTAGGGGTCTTGTTGTATTTTTGTTCTAAAATTCTCCCAATGCTGAATGAGAACAAGTGTGCCTCTAATCTAGCAACCAATCAGACTTGTTTTACCCACAAAGTAATTCTTTTAATTGGTAATGAATCCAATGCACCATCCAAATCAAGGCAGCATAAAAAAAAAAAAACCTGTAACAAGCAATTAAAATTATTTATTTATTTATTCAATTTCTTTAGCTGCCCATCTCAATCAATTCCAAAAGTATAAAATAATTAAAACAATAAAACATTTTAAAAACAATAAAAATAATACTAATTTAAGGATACCAAAGCTCCATAAATATAACTAGCTCCTTAAAGTACAATTAGACAGAGTAAAGATTTTAAAAGCAATAAGCAGGCCGTATCAGATAGCTACCAATCAAATGCCAATCAAAACTATTCTGGTTTTTGTATTCTGCCCTAACTAAAGATTCAGAATAAACTTCAGAAACATGAAGCGCATGTGTCTTTTATTGTATATTATATACAGTATTTTATTGTATATTGTATATTATAAAGAATTTATATTCCTTCCTTCCTCTCTTCCTTCCCCTCCTTCTCTTCCTTCCTCTCTTCCTTTTCTATAACTGCCATCTCAGAAAATGACTCTTACAAGTGAAGAAAATATATTACAATTAAAATACTAATAGCATTTTAAAGCAATAAGAACAGTAAAAGCATCCAATTAAATATACATAGCACATATTACCAGAGCACAGACAGTTGGTTGCTCCTCAAACTTGCTCTGCAACAGACAATGAGGGATACCGACAGTCTTGCCATTGGTGTGCTGGTAAGCATATAACAACCTGCTCTGCTGTTCCTTGCTGCAAGCCACCAGTCAATCAGCATACTAAATGTCACACCTCAGCTCTGCTCAACTGGCTTGCAAATCTCCACAAAATTTAATAATCACATCTTGTAAACTGCCTCTAGCACACCACTGTAAATTACTGTATCTTTGATTGGGAATATATACCAGCGGTGTCAAACTCACGTCGTCATGGCAGCATCACATGACGTGACTTTTTTCCTCCTTTGCTAAACTGGGTGTGGGCGTGGCCAGCGCATGACACATCCAGCCTGCGAGCCGCGAGTTTGAAAATCCTGACATATACTGATAGAGATTCTGCACAAATGATTTGACTCTTTTTATATAATCAGGTCTTGAGTATTCTGATCATATGCAGGACAAATTTTTGAAGCAGATTTTTGGGCTTCCATTCATTAAAATTAGGGTGAAGGCTTCCAAGTGCAATAGGACTGGCTAAATCTGAGGAACAGCTAACCACAAAGTGACCAGATGTTATAAAGTGAGGAAACAGACAAATTATAATGCAGTATTTTCCTAATAAGAATCTACATCCAGAGGAAAAGGCTATTACCAGCAAAAAGACCTAGAAGCTAATGTTCAGCAAAACAAGAGCTTTGAGCATAAAGCATATTTTCAATAATTTCTCTTGACTCCACAGAGTCCCCAAGGCATTTGCTAAAAATGAAATGCAGTCATAGTGTCTGCAGCTTAGTACTTTGCGTGTCTTCTGGTCCATGGGTCTTATTATTAGATCTACACAACATGGCCATCATTTGATAGGGATACCCATAACATGCTGCCCCAATGGCCATCTGATGCATACTTACTTGCCATAGAAAACATTATTATGGTTCTTACACATTTTCTCTTTATTGTTTGTCAAAATTTTGCTTGATGCGATTTATACTTTGTAATATTACATTGTTTAAAAATATTATAAACCAGCATGAAAATCTGAATAGAAACATGGGATAAAAAAAGTTCAAATATATGGGTAAATATATGTGATTTGCGATAGTCTCCAGAATAGTCTCCAAATTAAAAGTCATTTATAGAATAAGTACTTTGACAGCTCAAGGGGCATGGGAATATGGTTTTGACTTGTTGCAAATCCTTATGGCATATAACTGTACTGCAGCCAGTATGGCAGTAGGCTTCATAGTTGACCAGTGTTAATAATACAGACTTAGCATACCCAGTTGACCATTGCAATATTTTAAGGAAGGAATTTTGAGGGAAAAACAATAGCCAGAAACTATCGAATAATTTACTGAACTGCTCCAATACATTTCTGGGCAAGGAAAGTGTGCCTTTTTAACGATCACTAATTTCAAACAAACAATAAAAATAGTCATTTTATTAATTTCATTTGATATCTCAATTTCTCAAATTCAGTTTACCAAATTACTGCAGTGTGAAATGCTTAGCGGCCATGCTTACTATTAACAGGATTATTGACATATAATCCCTTCTTCCCACGGGGCAGGAATGAATTTGTGACCCTGATTTATGCTTTGTTATCATATTCAATGAAGGAAATGTCGGTGAAGAATAATCCTGTAAAAAGTATATTTAGCAGTAAAATAAAACAATCTCTTTACATGCTAACTTTTCTAAAAATAAGCATCTCAATTTCAAATGATGGCTTACTGAAACTGTTTATTTTATAAGATTGTCTGCAACTGAAATATGCTTAAAATGCAGTTGGGGGCTTTTAATTTAAAATTCAATTCCTAATTTACAGATAGTAAAGACAATTTTTACTTGACACTGTATTTTATTTTAGGCTTGAATGAGTTAAATAACTTGTTTTTTATTCATCATTCTTTCTACTGAATTGCTTTTATTTAGTAGCAGGAAGGCACGTTGTTAAGGGAAAAGCAAGGTTATGAAATAAGGAATGCACTTGAATACACGGGGTTTGGCAGAATGGTCTGGTATTAATTCATTATTATTATAACATTTATATGCTGTTAAAGACACTTCCAAGCAAGTTTTAAAAGGAATTGGAAATAACTCTGCCCACATGTGCAAAAGAATCAGTTGTGTAGCATACAGTAAAGGGAGAGGATATAAGGGTGAAGCAAGAAACAAAGTGTGAAAGAAAGCATCTGTCTTCAGATTTGATGTTTAGCTTATTTGCTCCTGAAAGTGGTTTATTTCTTCATCAAGCCACTTCTTTTTATCTATGTTGCTATATACATTACATTCTTGTCGGGGGAAAGTCTACTTCATCTAACTAGCAGAAGATTAAATATGAATGGAATCACGTACAGTACAAATTAAATATGTGATTAGAAAGTGACAGAGAATGACCCAGGTGTAAATCTCTGCTCAATGATAAAGCTCAGGAAATCACTTGGGCTAGTAAGGACCTCTTAGCCAAGGCCAGAGAAGAACACCCTTCTTCAGGTGAGAGGGGTTACACTTTGCCTTTTAATTTGTTTAGAAGCCACGAGGGGTGGGCTTAAGACATTATGAACTTCCAGATTGGGCAGAACCTATGTTTGGCCCAGCTGTTTTTGCATTTTTTGGAGGGTTGTGTTTTAAGCTTAGTTCCATAGTGGCAACATTGCCCATTTTGAGCTGACTTTTTAAAGGGGAAAATGAGTACTTTAAACATTTAAAATGTAAACGAGCCCCCAAGACACATGTACACATACACACAAATGGACTGAACATTTCAGCCCTGCAAATTCAGGAGGGAAGTCTGTGTATGGTGAACTGAGAACCTTGAAATTACAAGCTCATGAAATTCTTTCTCATACTCTGGGAGCATGGGGAGAATGAAAATGGAAGAAAGGCAAGATACAAATAAATGTACAGACTATTGTAACTATCTTTTTTCAGAATAGTATTATTAGCTCTCTAATTATTGATATTATAGTGTTGGAAATCAAGAGGCAAAAATCAGAGTCCAATATTAATCAGCAAAAAGATAGATAGATATCTCATCACAAATCAATGTCGTTGACAGGATTCCCCCCTATTTTATTTACAAATTAAAATGTATTTATATTCTATATTAGCCATTAAATTAAGCAGCTTCTAATTAAATGTTGAAAAATACTTTGCAATGGAATCAATCCACTGAAATACACTGCAGTTAAAGAAAAAGTATTTACATGATCTACTACTATGCAGCAAATCCCATATAGCATTTCTATTAACAGGTAAGAAATAAGAGTGTAGAGAATATGATTTGGCAGATAGAAGCCTTGTATTGACATCTGCTGATAAATGTGTATGCTTTCCTGGAGCCATAGATATTGGAGTATTAACTTTTCAACTCCTTAGTCACTGCATAGCCTGACTGATTATTGGTTATTTAAACATAACTTTGATAATTTTTGCATCCCTGCCACATTTGTATCAGGTCTGAGCAGAAGCCAGTTCCAACATCACTGTAGGATCAGGATTGTGTAATAACGATTATAATGATTCCAAATACTTGCTGTCAGATGAAAAGAAAAATACATTGAGTTATGGATCAAAACTGGATGGGTACAAGGGTACAATATAGGACCTTGCTTAAGATGAGACAGCATACTAATTCCACTAATCCAGGGTGGGCAAATATGGCCCCTTTATGCCCTGTGGACTTCAACTCCCAGAATTCCTGAGACAGCCAAGCTGGCTCAGGAATTCTGGGAGTTGAAGTCCACAGATTGTAGAAGGGCCACAGTTGCCCACCCCTGCACTAATCAATTATATATTTGCGCACGGGATTGGATTAGAAGACCTCCAAGGTCCCTTCCAGCTCTATTCTGATTCATTGATTGATATAATGGTAGTGGTTTTCCTAAATTTCAAGCAAGAGACTTTCCCATCCTATCTGAGGATGCCAAAGACTAAATGTAAGAACCTACTGCTTGTACAAAATGTGCCCCATAGGCCCATCTGACTGGGGGATTGACAAAATGGCAGGGTCATATTCAATAAAGCTCTGCAGGCAAATCATTTAGAGGGTTCCCTCCCCCCCCCATTAGTTTTAAGCCTCCTCATAATACTCTACACCAATTCTGAGTCTTTATTAATAAACAAAAATATATACAGAAGAAATTGTGGACTGACTGCTTCTGGATTATGGTACCCCATCGTTTACCTGCTTAAAACCACTGAGATACATTTATGGAGGAGTCAGATATTGCCAATATACACTCAGCTCTATGCTTTTTTTTGCATTTAACGCTTGCCTATGTTTGATTAAGAATTAATGAATATGTTGAAATTAAAACCAGAATGTCAACAGGAAGCATGGATTAATTATTGGAATCCAATGACTTCTGAAACAAGTCTTCGGAGAAAGGCGGCATACAAGTTGAACCAATAAATAAATAAATAAATATGCTGTTCCTGAACTATCAGATTCACTGCTTGAATGTTTTGCTTGATTCTCAATGTCCTTTGTGATGGCAAGTAGTTGTTTGCTAAATTAAATTTAATACACCAGTTATCAATATTCTTGAACCAATATTCTGTCAAATATCCCAGAAATAGCTACATAATGCCCAGCGTACTGCAACACATTCATGTTGGGCCCACATTTGAAGATCATCCAAAATCATTAACAGTGATAGGTTAGCAAGTGATACTGTGATATGATTGGTGCAATATAGAAAAAAATATGTTGTTTTCTATTTTCCTTTGGCAGTTCTTTATTAAATTTGTAACTACTGCAGTCAAAAGACTCCTAGTGGTTCACAATATAACCTTAAGAAGAAACAATACAGTACAATGTCTGTGGTAGAAACTCAAAATTATTGAATAATAAAATTCAATACAATAGCCCCCACAACTCCCATTAGATTGACACTTCACTCTCCAACTGTTTAAGTATAATGTGCCATCAGGTCAATGTCTATTAGTGACCACACAGAAAGATCTTTTGCAGAATAATCTGTTTCCAACCTGGCCCTTCAGATCTTTCAATGGGGTACCCATCAACATCCATTTTACTGCTAGTCATTCACTTCTTTTATCTTTCCCAGCATTATAGACTTCTCAAAACGCCTGGTCTTCACATACTATAATGTGCCCAAAATATGTGTGAATGCTAGCACTAAACTTCACATAATTGTATATAGGTTACAGTTAAAAAATTTTTTTAAAAAACTTTTGCAGCAGTCATTGAAGTGAGAGGGTCTGTATAGATCAGGGGTGTCAAATTCAAGGCCCGGGGGCTGGATATGGCTCATAGGGTGTTTAGATCTGGAAAGAGGGTTGCAGGAGGCCATTGCAGCTGAAAATGGAGCTCGAGTGGGCTGCTTGCAGTCCTCCCGAATTCCGTTTTCGCTGGAACAGGGTTGCAGGAGGCTGTCACAGCCAAAAATGGAGCTTGGGAGCCCATTTTCTCTGGCAGAGCACACAGGCCACCACAGGCTCCCCTGACATGAGTGTTGTCGAGCTGGCCACGCCCACCCTGGCCACACACACCCCAGCCCCCCCCCAAGGTTAAACACAACCCTGATGTGGCCCTCAATGAAATCGAGTTTGACACCCCTGGTATAGATGGTGTTGGAAATTCATAAATCAAACAACAGCAACAAAAAGCCACTCTAAAATTGGTCTTCGCTCTTTGCTAAAATTGCTAATTGCAATTATTAATTTTGGGGAAAGGTTCTAGAAGAATTTATTTTCCAAACATCTTCATCAAAATTCAGCATGTCCCTTAACTTGGTTTGTATGTTTGGTTATTTATTTATATCTCTCCTTTATTATTTTTTTAGAAATAACTTAAGGGGGTGTACACATCTAATCCTCTTTCCTTCTTCTATTTTTAAAAATAATTATAAAGTGTATATTTAATATTATGTACTGACTAGCTTTTTTTCTGAGCCAAATACAAGAGATTTAAGGAACGAGGGAAGAATGTTTGGAGTGAGAAACCTCAAAATCCAAATACCCCAAAATTACATGAGTTTGGAAATGGAGTACGGGTAATGAAGAAATAATGATAAATGGTTTTATGTGCTATGTGATGCTCATTGTTCACATATTATTGCTGTAATCAAAGTTTATACTCAATTAATAAGCATCAAATCTCAGATGTGAGATTTGATCTGGGACTTCAGATTTGGGATTTGAATTTGTCAAGTTGCACAGAAATAGCTAGCTTGATTTTGTAACACATTTATCCCCAATTAAAAGTCCTGCAATTGTGTGAAATACATTTAATATCCTGTGACTCTTGTCTTGTTCTACACGAAGAATGGTGATTTGAAAAACAAAATATCTGTTATCTCACACTGCAACTTGTACATGATCTTCTGAGGAAAGACAGCAAATAAATTCATAAACATCATCAGGTAGGATTATTATTCATATCAAAATGTTCATCATTTGTGTCATGATGCAATTCACCCAATTACACGATTTACATCATTTTGGCTCATACAAGCACATGTATAAATGTGCTTTTCCTATTGTATAAGGCTAGGGAAAATATTTAAAATACAGGGGTGGGCAAGAAAAAGCATAGAAAGTCGGCATTTTTTTAAAAAAATGATGAGAATTAGTCGGGACAATGTAATTGTTTAGTAGATTCCTTTGGATCTAGCTCAGATCCTTCAGTATCATTGAGTTGGCTGGAAGAAAAGCTTGCAATCCATGTTCATGTTTCTTGTAAAGATGAGCAGATATTCGCCAGTAAATGAGTCTTAATTTTATTTTATGTGCTGCAGCCATTTTTCAGAAGAATGGCAGATGCATCACACAATCACTAGTTTCACATATTGCAGCCTGAGGGTCACTATCTAACAGATTTAATTATGTCCTTCTTTCTTTTAGTTGCCTACATAATCCATAAAATTATATGACTAACAATAATGGAATAGCGCCTTCAAAGGAGAGGAAACAAATATGTTACTCAACCTTATAGATAAAAGCTCAACTAATTTTAAAGCAATGCTTTGTATCCCCAATTTCCAAATTACTATGGTCAGTAGTATCAAAAGCCACCAACAGATCCAATAAGATACAGCATCAGGGCTGTATCCCATCAACTCTTTCACAATAAAAGTAGACCATCATAGAAATGATTTAAATCAATCTCAAAACTAGATCTGATTCTAGATGGAAACATTCAGGACTTCCCCCAAGATGGTGTGTTCAGCAGAGGGCAATTTTTTTTAAAAAAATTGATTTATATGCCACCCTTCTCCGGAGACTCAGGGCGGCTTACAATGTGCTAAGCAATAGCCTTCATTCTTTTGTATATTTATACAAAGTCAGCTTATTGCCCCCACAACTGGGTCCTCAATTTACCTACCTTAGAAAGGATGGAAGGCTGAGTCAACCTTGAGCCTGGCGAGATTCGAACCTGCAGTAATTGCAGGCAGCTGTGTTAATAACAGGGTGCTTTACACCACTGTACTACCAAGGCTCTTTTTCTCAATTCTTTTTCTCCCACTAATGAACCGCTGATTTCTCCACTGAAACTGGTTATTTGGCAACTTTGCCCCTGGTTTTTGAAGGGAGTCTAGGAAAGACCCAAGATGACCTTTGGATGATAGTGCACTTGCAGAGAAGAGGGGAGAGAGAAGAGGGGATCTTGAAAACTGCAATTCTCAGTAAGGGTCGATTGGAAGGTCGGGTCATTTTTCCTAAAGGTGCCTGGGTTTTAACTGCACCTTTTAAAGCTTTGCTACCTTTCATTTATGACTAGTTGACTGCTGACCTATTTTATAATCCCTTGCTGGACTTTTACAACTTTCTTTTTTTGTTCTTTCACAGATTACCATTGAACTCCAAACCACTTTCATTTTCACTGTAAGGAAGTTTGTGGTGAAAATATATTTTTTCAGGCAGTGAAAGTCATCCAATTGGACTTAAACTTATTTTATTACAAAATTTGTTCTTTCTAGCTCTTAAAAAAAAAGAGCTCTGATCTTTATTTTTAAATTTTTAATGGGAAAACTCCCCCTTTTTAAATCATTTTTTATTGTGGAGAAAAAAAAACTGTATCTCAACCTTTCTCTGTGGACGCTGGATTATGATTTATCTGCTTCTCTTGTTCTTAGAAAGAATAGTGTATTTTTAAAAGGAGATAAAATTTTCTGGGAGCTGTGATGGTGCAATGGTTAGAATGCAGTATTGCAGGCTGACTCTACTCACTGCCAGGAGTTCGATCCTGACTGGCTCAAGGTTGACTCAGCTTTCCATCCTTCTGAGGTTGGTAAAATGAGGATCATGATTGTTGCGGACAATATGTTGACTCCATAAATCTCTTAGAAAGTGCTATAAAGCACTATGAAGTGGTACATAAATCTAAGTATTATTGTTATCTCTGTTTGAAAAAAATGCTCTCCAACTTACAGGTTTTGTTTGAAAATATTTGATGGGTCAACAATGGCTTTGAACCAAACCTAGGACAATATCCAAAAGAAAGAAATAACAGTTGGACCTAATTTGCAATTTGAGGAATTGGAATCTGATCTGTTGCTGCCAGATGTGAAGAAGAAAGTACTTGGTTTGAAAATTATAGATCTGCCAGAAAAGATTGAAATGAATATGAATACAAGAAATTCTGGGATAATAGAATTGATGAAGGATGGACTGGACTTTCTTGGCAAGATGAACGCTCTATTTTTAAGGAGAATTTTTCAACAATGGATGCTGCAGAAATATTTACAACAGAGGCCTATAAAGTTTGGAAATGAGATGCAATTGTTGGGAAAGTTCCTAATTAAATTTCTAAAGAAAGGTTTTATTATTAAGAGCCAAATGAGGGTATTTGATCCTAGATGGATCAAAGATAATGATTGGGGTGATTTATGTAGGTAAGCAACTGTGGTAGACTTTCTATGAGTAAATTACAATAACATATTGTTAACAGAGGGCTTTGAACTTTAATTTTGCTGTTGTTTAATCTATTTTTTCTTCATATATACAATGTATGCCAGGTCAAATTGGGTTGCATATAGATGGAGAAGTGTATAAATTGTGGATCTGTTTTCCAAGGGGGGAAGGTATTATTGTTGAAATATATCTGTTAGTGTTCAACAACAGGGGATATATATGTGGTTTTGGCTTTTTAGTTCACATTTTAAAAATGTTCTTGTCTAGCTTTGTTTTGTCTTTAATTTTTTCGTTTGGATTTTGTATTTTAATCTTTTGAATAAAAACATTTTTTAAAAAATATGTATTTATTTAGTGAGGGACAGGGATGGGAGGGAAGGAGGGAGAGAGAGAGAGAGAAAGAAGCTGGGAGTGTATCCTCATACTCTTTTTCAAAGAAAACTAATTCTGGTAATTAGGCAAAAACTAACCAATATTTCTGAGTCTGGAAAATTTTCTTCAGGAGGAGCTGCCCTATTTTTTCTTTAATGCAACAATGCATTTATCACAGTCTTTTTGATGATCCACTCCATCAATTAGTTTGTTTTAATTAGCCCTAATAGGACTAATTAGGGGTCATCCTTATAGCTACTTCATATTAATTTTACAGGTGTCCTCAATTGCAACAGCTGAAACTGATTTTATAAAAAAGTTGAATCCTCCATTTTAGTTTTACTCAAATCTGGCATCCAAATCAATGGGGAGGTAAGCTATTTTACTGTCAAAATATTCAATGAACTTGTGACAATGGGATGATGGCTTAGGCAGTCCAGTCATTAGGCAGGCATTCATGAACTCTGAACAATTCAGAATAGCTCAGCAGATGTAATAGAAGTACAAATAAAAACTTTAATTTTTTTTAAATATATAAAGTTTCAGCACCAATGTGGCATGTTCTGTTACACTCTAACCATTAGCTCCTAGAAATTTCATTCTACATTAGGCTATAACGCAGGATATATAAAGTCAAAGAGAGAATTAATGATCAATTATGTTAATAAATAGCCTCATTTCACCATTCCAGCACACTGGCTTCAACAACTCAGATCATAGAATATCCAGAAATCTATTAGATTTCAGAGGCAGAAGAACTTCAGTGATCCTTCTTGTGGGAAGTAACTAGTAAAAGGTCATTTGAAACTCTATGTTCTGATTATCCCTCTTACAAAAAGAAATATTTTGAGAATTTGCCCATTGTTGGGTGAATATCTAGTAACAAATTAGATTATCTTGGTGATGATATTCATTGATAGCCAAGCTGATGGGACAACAGACTGTGCAGAGGAATCTGCTACCATAATCACTATGTTCATTGACATGATAGAAGCCCTACTCCTTTTTTTACATGCCTGCAACGGCGCACAGTGCACATTTAAAAGGCACTGCGGTTTGGTCACCTGAGTTGCACTCATCACTTTGGAACCAGTGACTATTCTTGTGGATGCCCCTAACTCCTGGCACCAAAGTTGACTCATACATCATTTTCTTTATGTGTGCACAGTATTTGGACACCAAGAAGAAACCCATGGGGATTAACAGACATTAAAGAGAAACTACATCATTTTCCCAATACCACTTCTTAGTGTGTACATATAAAAAGTTCAAAAAGTTCTGCTGATTTATTATAATCCTAGTATATATAGGACCTTTTTCAAATTGAAATGACAAGCTGACTAGTAAATAGTTGCTTGGATCCATACTTCCTGCTTTCTGAAGAGCTGCCTTCATTCAGTCTTGTGGTGCTTTATTGGTTCTCTCAGAGTTACAAAGGATTACATCTTTTAGCATGCTATGATAAAATTCATAATTTTGAATTACCTAAAGGAAATATGGTGAACGTCAGTGGTGGGTTTCAAAAATTTTCGCTACTGGTTTGGTGGGTGTGGCTAGGTGGGAGCATGTGACTGAGTGAGCATGGCCAACTTGACATCACTCATGTCTGCGGCCATTCAGTCACATGACTCCCCATCTAGTCACGCTCACCAAACCAGTAGCGGGAAAGGTAGGAAATTTTTTGGAATTTCCACCTATCTACCCCCACCCTCCCTCCACCAGTCACCCGTGTTTCCCCTCCTTTAGCAGCCCCGGCCCTAGCCCTGCTTCTTCCCCCCCACCGCCTCTTTGTTCAGGCTCCTTACCTTCTGTGGCGGCTGGTCCAGAGTCTGGAAGGCAAGCTGACCGGAGTTTTCGGTGGCCCCCAGCCAACCGCTGCTGCTGGAAAGTGGCTGGCAAAGAAGCATCCCGCCTCTTTGAGAGCTGCTTTGTGGCTGTGACAGCTGGCCGCAGGCCACCAGAAACTACCGGTGGGAAAAGCTGCTGCCGTCACCATGTTCTTTGCGCATGCGCATCCCATTGGACTTGCAAGCAATGGGATGCATGTGCACAAAGAACATGGCGGCGACGAACATGGTGGCCGGGGCGAGTGAGCGGCAACCAGGGGTCCGGTTCAGGGGCGTGGCCAGCCTGCCATCGCTACTATTTCAGTGACCTTGGCCAAATTCCCACCACTGGTTCGCGTGAACCGGCTGAATACCATCTCTGGTGAACGTGTCTTCACTGATCTTGGGTTTCAATTAAATTCGCTAGAAAAGCAACATATACACTGAACACATACATATACTCCTTATGTCTTCTTTTTTTCCTAGGGTGAGTGCATAATTTTTTTGAAGGGGAAGTATTGAGCCAAAATGGATTTCAGAAGGCCCACCTTCCTTCTGGCACATTTTTGCTGGCCTTAATAAAGTTACTTTCATGATTATATGAATAAAACATCTATAACTGCTATGGGACATTCTATTAAGACTGCAAATATACAGCCACGTATTAGTATATACATACTTTAATTGACTATTTTCAATTAAATCCAATGAAATCTATTGGCATACAATGTAATACACATACAAAGAATTTTATTACATTGGCATAGTAGGTTGATCTCTCAAGCAGGTATTAAAGTGTACTTTACATATATTCCTACAGATATTATTTTAGGTTTGACAATGAAAAATTCAATCAAATTAAGCTATTAATAATTTAAAATATTTAGATTGTGGATTTTTCATATCTTCAATCAAGGAATAGTTTCTGAGAAATCATTAGTCTACAATTAAAAAGAATGAGCATATCATCAGTGTTCAAAATCAGAATATTTGAGGAATGTAGTATTTATAAATTCCAATGCAAACTGACTTAATAATACCTCTTGAAACAATATGCCAAACAGAATATATTTCTCCTTTGGATTTTAAACTTCTCCAAACTTTGCAATGCTGTTACTGGCAGAACAATACTTTATTGTTTTCATTTAGTATAGATTTAGTCATACATATTTTAAATTTATCTTTAATGAATTAATTTTCATGTACCCTGTTTTCTAATTGCATATTCAGCCAGAAATATAATGGAACAGGCTGAGAATTAGTATAAGCAAAAGGGAATGGAATGGAAACAGATCAGTCTTGAACTGGATGATGGTCCTTTGTTAAGCACTTGCATGCTGACATTCACATGTGCACTCACCATCCAAGAATATTTAGCTGGCAACAAATACTTAGTTGACACTTCCTAATTAAAATTACATTTCCAAAGAAATGGCAAATACATCGACTATATTTGATATGGCAATATAAATACATGAAATGCAATTACTCTTTAATCATTTAAGCTGAGATCCTGAAACATGGTTAACAATATGCTATTTACAGTTATGAAATGGAATCTAATATAGTCCAATTCCACCATTTCTACTGTAATGAGTTTTATTGTGACCAAATTATTAAGCTTGAAATATTGTTTTGACTCTTCACTTATTTAATTTACACTCTGTACGACTGGCATGCCCTTGAAATATTTACAGAACTAAAAACAAAACAAAAGCATTAAAAAGGCAACAATAAAAATAATATAAACATAAAAAGCTTGCAATTAAACTAACAAAAACATGAAAGGTTAACAATCTGCCCAGTGAGGAAAATCTAAATGTAGAGTTAGAATACCAAGCATATTTGCCTCGGAGAAAGATCCCACAGACAGATCTCTCCTGATATCCACCCATCCCACCAAATGTGGGAAGCAGTGTGTCTGAAGAAGCCTCCAAAATATTATAAAGAAGAGCACATAGAGAAAAAAGTGTCCTCTTATCAGTTGTGTATGAAAGAAAAACACTGAAAACCTATTCCTAAACAATGGAAAATAGTTAGTTTGATTGAGTAAAAAAACAAGTATCATTTAAATTATGAGAGGAGAATATTCCTTTGTATGGATAGTTTATTTATCACATGGCAATAGATTATTATCAGCTAGAAGCAGGGACTTGGATATTTCCTGATTAGTCTATCTTAAGCTGTCCATCACATCTACTTTATTGCAAGAAGCTGCCATTACATCCATATACATTGGAAATAATCTGGCACTCACAACAAAATAAAAGAATGATGAAGTGACAGTGTTGATATTTGACTGATTTCATCTAACTAGTTGATTTCTATTTTTCATCTACAGATACTATGATGCAAAAGAAAAAAGCCTACCTCAAATTTCTATGGCTTCATGAGCCAACAGATAAGCAAAACCACTATGAAAAGGTGAAATGTATTATACCTAAAATTGGATTAAAAGCAAATCAAAATCTAACCATGAATTTATCATTTCAATGAATTTCAATGCATGCTTCAAAATCTGCTCGAGATCTATTTGAAAATGAATATGTAATCATATAGACACATCTTTTTTTACAAAGCGAGTATTGTTGGATGTGTTCTGTGCATTATAATTCATGAGCAGAATAGATGACTATTTGAGAAGTATTAAAATGAGCTGACTTTTCAGTGTAAGTATCTTGACAATAAGTTTTTCTATTCTTGCCAATTGAAAAATGTAGACAATTGTGCTGAAAAAATAATATGTATTGTAATATTCATTGTACAGTAGAAGTATAGTAAGTGGCAATTCTGGACATTACAAGAGACACAAGGATTATTTTCTGTGATTGCACAGAGAATACTTGGATTTCTTGTGAAGCCTTTGCATTGGAAATGAGATTCATCAGTCTGAACAGGGCAGGGTTAGAGCCCTTAGCAACATGCTTATTTTGTAGAAGGTCACTCAATAATAACTTCCTCTGCCCTCCAAGCTTATTAAGACTGACTGGCATATATTAATGAAAACACCTGATTCTCCAACCATAAAACCCAGACAAAGACTTTATTTTAATATTAAGGAAGGAACCCTTAATTAGCAGGGTTTCAAAAATGTCAGCTTCTTCTATTAGCTGTTCTGGTCCATCAAAGCTATAATCCCTACTGTCAAATTTCATCATATGATGGACAGTTTGCTAGCTGTCTTTTTTTTCAAACACTGATCATACTGAGGGAAGCTGTTCTTATTTTGCAATTGCATTTAACAACTTTGCACGCGTTTCTGTGTTGAACTACTGATTTTCCTTTTTTCAAAAGTTCACTTTTGTCAGCTAAGGGAAACAAAATAGTACAAGCTAATACATGGACACATACTTAGGGTTTTCTAGAAGATTATTCATAATATTTCATGTTCTCTGAATATATAAAGAAAAACATACTTGCAATAGGTTTCCATCAGTTTCCTTACAGAAAAAACCCACAAATGTTTGAAACACAGATACTTTAAAAATGCAGAATTTTTATGGTAAGCTCTTTCTGTGCTGGAACAATCTATTCAATTGGGCAGTCAGATTATTGCTCCCCAAATTCAACACAGATGTTTTGCTTCAAGTGATCGTTTGAAATGTGTTTATACATGAGGTTATGCCCCAGCATTTTTTATCAAAATAATACAGAGATACAGAGTTTCTGGAAAACTCACAAGAGGAATAGAAGGGCAAACAAGCTTTCCCTGCTCTGCTCAAGCTTTCCAATCTGCTGCCTTTGAACCTGGATTGAGTATAAAATATGTCCATCATAGTATCAATTTTAGTCCTCCATGAATAGCTTAATTTTTTTAACTAACTTGTTTACCTTCAGCACATCTTCTGTTGTTTACTTACTTCTCTTTTTGCACCTTTTCATGAAGTGTATACAGCAACCTCTGTCTACGGGTTTTATATAAACATATGAAATTATCCTAACCCTAACCCTAACCCTAACCCTAACCATAGATGGAATTACTGTCCATCTAGATCAGGATTGCCTCACTTAACGGCCAGAGACTTGCAACTGCCAGAATGAACTTTTCTTGGGCTTTCTGGAAATATCAGGAAACCGATATGTTTATTATGAACTATTATTATAAACTGTTATGTTTATTATATTATAAACTTGTTTAGTACAAAAATAGATGTTGCTTTTAGAATACCATGATAGGAAACAGAAGTGCCTACAGAATTGTAGAAGTTTAAATTCAACATATTTGGAGAGTATGGCAAACAGGGGTATCTGGGATGGGAGTGGGGATCAAAACAGTCAAGATGGCCCTATTCCTTTTTATGGGTGTCATAATGGAGGCAGGCCTTTAATCAATTTTTGGTCTCCTGTGGATTGGAAGAAAGTTTATCTGACAGGTATAAAGAAAAGTACCTGAGCTAGGAGGCTTTGCTCATAGTCATTCATGCCCTCATTACCGCTTGACTGGACTACTGTAATGCACTTTAAATGGGGCTGCCCTTGAAAAGCATTTGGAAAATGCAGTTGCATGGCTAGTTAATGATGCCAATTATATAGCACAAGTTACACCACTATTGCAGGAGTTGCAATGGCTCCTGTTTGTTTGTTTCCAGGTGCAATTCAAGGTGCTGGTTGTTACCTTTAAAGCTTGGGACGAGTTTAAATAAGGGAACATCTTCTCCCAATATTTTCTACCTGTCCGAATCAATCTAATAGATTGGGAATGCTGCAGTCCCTTTCAGCCAAGAAATGCTGGCTGTGGTGGTGGACCAGGAGGTGTGCCTTCTCAGCAGTAGCACCTGCCCTCTGCAACATTCTTCCATGAGATCTCAGAATGACCCCAACCCTGTTAGTTTTTTGAAGGTTCTAAAGCAGTGGTGAAATCCAGCCGGATCTATCCGGCTTGCACAATACAATAGGACTGGTGGCGGGAGGCTCTGCCTACCCTCCCGGATGTCATCACATCCCGTTTTTGACCCTCTGCGCATGCGTTCACATTTGCGATCCGGTAGTGAAGGTAAGTGCATTTCACCCTTGCTCTAAAGACCTGGTTATGTGCATGAGCCTGGGGTTCCGGAAGTGTTAAGGGCCCCATTACCTGGTTGCACTGTTAATTTTTATGTAATTATTATGATTCTCATAATCTTGCTTATATGTATAATTTTAACTATCTTTATGTTTTTATGGTTATTGTGATATTGTTCACCACCCAGAATCAATTGGATGGGAGATGGGTGGCTATAAAAATTGAATAAATAGAATAACATAAAATATAATAAAGCCCAGGCTTTCCAACTCCACATTTTTAATAAAGACAAAACATTAAGCAAATTCAAAAGTTCACCATTAAGAGAGAAGTTTTAGAAATGGGGCTTCTGTTTCAGTTCAAAATTGGTTCTCACAAAGCTTACCTTTGCTCTTGATAACATCATAATGGGACAGATCCTTTTACAAAAGCTCTAAAAATCTCCTTCCTCTACCATCATCCTATAAGTTTTTTCCCTTCCATCAGCAATTTCCCTTTTTTTCAACTACTTAACTCAGGAATGTCAAACCTTAGTGACTTTTAAGACTTGACTTCAACTCCCAGAATTCCCCACCCACCCAGCAGTTATAGAAATTGAATTCCATAAGTCTTAAAGTTGCCAAGATTGGACCACTCCTTGTAGCTGGTTGCTACAATAATCTTGATCAGTGGGGGAAAAATATTGTCCCTCATCCTCTCCCTCATATCAGCCATCATGCCTAAGATAATTTTAGGTTTTGTAAGGTATTGTAATTTTGATTCCTGAGTTTAGTTTGCACACTATCCCAGAGATCCCTTCATAAATGTTTTAATAACTAAATAATCATTTGCTAACAATTATATTCTGAACTGAGTGAAAATTTCAGTTGAAGCCATAGTGCTTTGTACATTTTAAAGGCAGACAGCATGATTTAGTAAAACAAAACAAAAACATTAAAAAGGCAATAATAAAATAATAAAAACATAGAAGCTTCTTACATCAGATCTGATTACCTATCCAGTGTCTACATTCTTGCTGCATATTATCTGTGCTGGTTGGCAATAATCTTGTGAAGGACTCTACATATATAGTAGATTTACTGTATTTCGTAAAAAGCAAATTTCAATCTAAATGATGCCAGTAAGTTTGACTTCATACCATGCAGTGAGATATATCATTATGAAGACACTGAACAAATTTTTAGGCTCAAAATATTTGAAATAGGTCCCACATCTTAATATTATATAGACTGAAAAATCAGACGATACTGAAATGTTATTACAAAATGCAAGGGCTGTGCTTAATCAAGTGAAGGCCATATAGATTAAAGATGGGTAACCTTGCTGAAACACTTAGGCTAGGCTCCTGGGAACTGAAATGGAACAAAGTTGAAATTTGCAGGTTCCCATCCCAGGTGTAATTACAGAACAGTGATAATGGTAATAGGTAAAAAAATTAATAATTTTTGATGAGACACACAGGAAGAAGGAATATTTGTAATTATGACCAAAAGAAATGAACTATTTTAGATGTTTATTGGAATTCTAGGTTAAAAGAAAGTTAGCTTCATCTTAGAGTGAAAAGAGGGAAGCACAGGAAACCCAGAGGCCAGATCGGTTTCTTATTTGTAGAAACGCAAATCATTTGGTGACATCTAAATGCAATTGTTATTCATCAATGTTTCTATAGCACAAAGCTAGAATCTGTATGCGAATTCTTTGACAGCTGTACTATTATGTCAAATAATTATGTCAAAACAATATAACATGGGCTAAAAATGTAGAAGCTAGGGATGCCAACCTGCCATTTCCCTCCCCCAAAACCCGGCTGCCCAACCTTCTGCTTTAGAACCTTACAGTCTGGCAATGAAGGTAATTAGATTTGCATGTGGAGTGTCTACCCCAGTTTATATTTGGTAAATAAGAAAATACTTTCCTTGAAAAGGAAATCAGTTTAGTCCTTTCATAATAGAATTTCTCTGTGTTATACTGGCTGTAATACTACCTCTGTTAAAGTCAGATTGGCTAATGTTTATTGACATCAATAGAGTCTGGACTATTCTTTAGATCTTTTTGATAGATTGAGCTACCAGCCTTGTCCTTGTATATTATTTGTACAGCGTCTATATATCATGAATAGATAAAATAACATTAAGGGCTGGAGCAAACTGTTGCGATGCTTTATTTTTGAGGCAAATCAGCTATTTCAAAGATGGTGAAATAGTCAGTAAATAAATTGAGTACCAGTGTTGTTTCATGATTGGTTTTACAAAATTCATGGTTAATATTTCCAGAATCTGCTATTGCCTTTGCATCATTAAGAAAACACAACTTTTTTCACTCTTGTTGTGAGCTAATATGTTTTTATATACCTGAATTTAAATGCAATATTTAGAATTTAAAATTATTGCTCTATACTAAACAGGTGATGAAAAGTCAAACCTGGTTGTAAGAAATATTTTTCCTGACTTTCAATTGCCTTTTGATAGAATCACTGAAATTGGGAGGTAGAGATTTAAAAAAAGAACAGAAACTATCATGGAAGTCAGCTTCCTATTTAGTTTAGCTCTAAAATTTTAAAGTGGAATTTATCCCACAATATGCATTTCATTATGAAGAAAAAAAATGCAGATGGATAAATAATTATGTATGGGTTTACAGATGGAAATTTAACCAGCTACTTGTGTCTGAATTTCCCTAAACTGACTGCAAAAATACAAATGGCCACTAGATGGCATCAATGTGATCCAGTTTTCTGTAATTCTTTGCTGCCATCTAATGGTCATCTGTCTTTCTGTTGTAATTATACTTCAGTTTAACATAGATATTGAGGTAGCAGGGGCTATATTGGAAAAATGGGTGTATAAAGATGTGCATTTGTCTATGAATGTATTCTTTTTAACATCTCTTCAGTGTTGCATAATGGTTTTGAACATTAACGTGATACGTATTTGCAAGAATGAACGCTGTCAGTACAGCAACATTCATCTTGTGTCCTTCCATTATCCAAACATCTTGAGGAAGCTTGAGAAGTGAACATAGTTATCATACTGCATTAGCAAAATTACTCTAGCACAGTGTGTTGTTATACACCAGCCAACTCTCAACCACACAGGACCGAGTTGTAAAATGAAAGTTCATCCTCAAAACAAGAGTGAATTCATCTAATTTTTAACCCATACCAAGTACACAGCATTTAAAACAAAAGCTGTTTGCATTTTATAAGGAGATTTAGTTTTATAGATTCAGAGAAGTGGTCATATTTTACTAAAACTGTATATTAGTTGAGTTCAACATGGGTATCCACGAAAGGAAAGGTAAAAAGAGTGGATGGGGACAATTCACAAAACTTGCATCATGACATCATTATGGAAATCCTGTGAGTTATGCACTTGGGGTGGGGGAGATGTACAGTAAGTATATCAGGGCCAGTGGTGGGTTGCTCCCGGTTCGCAACGTTTCACAGGAACTGGTAGTAAAAAAATTTAATAGTTCGGAGAACCGGTAATAAGATTGGCTGGCCACGCCCCCGAACCGGTTCCCGGCCCAGTCGCCGGTCACTTACCCCGCCCACTCCTAATCTATGCTTCCTCCTGAGTCCCAGGCTCCCAGCTGATGGCTAGAGGGAAAAAAACTGTTTAAACTCTTGCCATGGGGCTTCAAAGGGCCGCCCTACAGCTGATCAGTGCTAAAAGAAAACAAATGAGTAGACCGGTGCCTGCAAAAATAGAAAAAACAGCCCCCTTCAGCTTCAGCATAGATTAATTAGCACAAGTTGATTAGATTGGTCTCCCGACTCTCAGCTGATTTGCTCTCAGCTGTTTTGCTCAGAGCTCTGTTGCTAGCTGCAAAGAGTCCTGGAGCAGATTTTTTTCCCCTAGCTATGCTGAAAAAACGAAACCGAAAATAAAGCAGGGTCTTTGCTGCAATGTGACAAAATGAGGCAGAGAGAGATTTCTTTTTCCTCACCAAAAAAGGTAGGTGCAAAACTGCAAACAATGGGAAATTTAGGGCAAAAGAGGAGAGTTCAAGATTTTAAAACACAAAAGAAAAAAAGCTCTATTTAACTAGGAAATTGTAATAATTGAGATACTATTAATTGTATATTGTGTTGAAAGCAGAAATGGTTAAGTTGTGGTTTGGAGGAATATATGGGGGAAATTATTTGGTTTATTATTATTGGTAAATATAATTAATTGATTTGTAAGAAATTGGATTGCATGATGGAAATAATTGGAATATTCATGTTCATATTGATTAATATACAAAAAAGATAGTTATATAACTAATTGATTTATATTAAAATGTTGAATTTATATTAAACAACTGTAATATTACATAATTAACCAGTGTGAGGATGGATATAAAAATAGATGACAATGCGAAGGGGTATAATATAGAATAGAAGGGAAAAATTGAATTTGATTAAGATTAGAGATGAGGATGAAGGGTAATATTGGTTTTTTACAAAAATAGATGAGGAATAAATATGGCAAAAAGGAAATATAGAAATTGTAAATTTAATTGAAATGACTAAACACTGTTTAAATTTGTGAACCGGCCAAATACTCTGTTCAAAGAAAATACATTGTATGTTTGTATGTGTGTTTCTAATTATTGCTATTTATTCATATTTGTTCTCTTTTATTCTTTAAAGTTTAACAATTCATTCTTTATCTTATTTTATTTATTTATTTATTTTATTTTATTTGATTTGTATACCGCCCTACTCCCGAAGGACTCAGGGCGGTGAACAGCCAACAATAAAATACATAAATACACAAAATTTAAAAACCCGATAAAATCAAATTAAACTTTTTGGCCCAGACAAATTAAAATACCCCAATAATTTAAAAACAGATTAAAATTTACATATTTTAAAAAGGGAAGAGATCAGGCCAAGCCCGCTTGATGGAATAAAAAGGTCTTCACAGCACGGCGGAAGGAGCGCAGATCCGGGATCCTCCGTATCTCCGGGGGGAGCTCATTCCAGATGGTAGGTGCCCCCACAGAGAAGGCTCTCCCCCTAGGGGCCGCCAGTTGACACTGTTTGGCTGACGGCACCCGGAGGAGTCCCTCTCTATGAGAGCGTACTGGCCGGTGGGAGGCTATTGGTGATAGTAGGCGGTCCCGTAAATAACCAGGCCCTAAGCCATGGAGCGCTTTAAAGGTGGTAACCAGAACCTTGAAGCGCACCCGGAAGACCACCGGGAGCCAGTGCAGCTCGCGCAGGAGAGGTGTTACATGGGAGCGCCATCTTAATATCTTTATATTTGTTTGGGGCTGGTTTTCTTCCCTTTCATCTTTTTTATTGTACAGCAATCTTTCTCCTCAAACCTACCACCTCTCTCTTCTTTCCTTCTTACTTTCTCTTCCCCCCCTCTTCTTCTCCTCCCTACTTTCTCTTTCTTTCTCCTTCTCCTCCTCTCTTCCTCCCCCTCTTACCCTTACTCCTGCTCTAATTTCCCTTCCCTTTCTTCATCCCTCTCTATTGCTGTATCCTTTTATGCATATGGACTACTCAGAGGGCTGAAAAAGTTATTTTTGACTGGTCCTCGCACTTTTGACCAGTCTTCAAACTTACGACTATCCTCACATTTTACGTTTTTGCCCTATCTTGTCACCATGGTGAAGAGAAGCAGTTGTGAAATGAGTGACACAGTTGTTAAGAATGCTGCAATGGGCATAAATGATGACCAGTCATAAGTGCGAAGACCGGTCAAAAGTGCGAGGACCTGTCAGAAATCACTTTTTTCAGCCCTCTGGGTAGTCCTTTTGTGCATATGGACTACTCAGAGGGCTGAAAAAGTTATTTTTGACTGGTCTTCGCACTTTTGACCAGTCCTCAAATTTACGACTGTCTTCACATTTTACATTTTTTGCCCTATCTTATCACCATGGTGAAGAGAAGCAGTTGTGAAATGAGTGACATGGTTGTTAAGAATGCTGCACGGGCATAAATGTGAGGATGGTCACAAGTGTGAGGACCAGTCAAAAGTGCGAGGCCCAGTCAGAAATGACTTTTTTCAGCCCTCTGAGTAGTCCCTATGCACATAGCCACGCCCACCCGGTCACATGACCAGCTAGCCACGCCCACCCGGTCACATGACCTTCAAGCCACACCCACAAAATAAGCCACGCCCACAGAACCGGTAGTAAAAAATTTTAGAACCCACCCCTGATCAGGGCTGTATTTGTACCATGACTTTATCATGCATGTGTTGTTATTTGTGTCATCATGGTTTGCTATGGATGCTGATGTAGTCAATCTAATGTTATTAAGTCCAAACTTTCATGTTAAACTGATAATTGACAGCATAGAAAATAATCTGTTTTACTTCTGTCATTCATTAGAATGGTTAATTCTGGCAAATGGCAAAGAGATGGACTTTTTTATAAATGCAGTTATACTGAATTCCTCCTAACCCAAACAGTTACTCAAAACATGGTTTTTACTTTTATAGGGAAGTAAATGAAATGACAGCCACTCTGGTTCTAGTCTTCAAAAAATTTTATCCCTCTCCCTCAATAGAGCTGAATAAATACCACTGATGGGGTGAAAGATGAAGAACTGTGTCTATCTATTTAGTGCAGTTGTATCCCGCATCCTTTGTTCACTTTTGATACAAAATATTTAGGGGCTCGAACATGAGAAGAACCCAGTGAAATGATTTTTCATAGAACCATATTGAGCAAAATACAGCTGATATGAGGGACCCACCGAACAAGGGAAAGCAATGTATATACAAAACAGGACCTCATCATAAATAGAGTTGAAATGAGAATAAAGGCAGTTTTTGTTTTGACTTTTGGCAATGTAATTTTGTGAGAGTGGTCAGGACTGCTGTCACCTACAGGGAAAAGAATTCAATCTGTCACTGCGGGAGAGGGATGCTATTTACTGACTAGAAATCTGCCTGCTGGCAAGGTTAGCAGCATTATTTTTCTACATAATATGCATAATTAATACCTGTATGTTTGGACAATTTTGTGCGTCACAAAAAAAAGTGCTGTTTTTTTCTTGCCAGAAATCATAATGGTAAATATAACTAGTTGACTGAGACTAAAATGAAGTATAATATAAAATGAAGCACCAGAAAAGGATCTGATATTTTTCAAGGAGAAGATTTGGATTCTAAAAGCAAAAAATCACTTAGTTTTTGTAGAATAACAAGAAAAGCATGGTATATCTAAATAATATGGGACCTTCAGCAATAGCAATGAGTTAACACAGTTTTTTCTGTGTATATTCTTCAATTTGAAGACTATCCTAACTTCAGATGTAACAAAGGTCTCTATTCTTCATGGGCTAAAGTCTCATAGATGCTTACCTATGACATAGCAATATACAGTATCTGAGTGTAAATTTCTGTTAAGTTATACTTTAATAGAACAACTTGATATCAAATATCTTCTAGGAGTAAATTCAGTTGAATTCAATAATTCTAATTCTTCTATTTAGTTATTTAGAAGTAAACCCATGAGATTTATTTAAGTGGCATTTATCTACTGAGTTCCATGAGGTTTTTTTCCACCAAGTCAATAAAGATTATAAATTTAGTCTTTTATCTAATTTGATGTCCTATTTTTCAAATTCCTGGACATTTAAATTATATTTTGTAGTCCTTTTTCCTTTACATACAGGTCTGCAAGATGTTTTGCAGAAACACACAGAAATAGACACATTTTTTAATTCAGAAAAAAATTACTAAAACACTATTTACAGAAATGAAAATCATTTATTTCTGTATTTGTTATTTTTAAATATTTTAATTTTTAAAATTATTTAGAAATAATTTTTCTAAAGAGACAGAGCTTTAAAAATAGGGGTGCTGCTTATATTTTCAGAAATACAAATTCATCACATTAATCACAACTCCTAGCAGTTAGCAAGGAAACATTGACATACAAACATACATAGATTGTTTCTTCCTAATTTTTATTTATTTGTAGGCTTCAAATACCTCATCAATTCACTAGCATTCTGGATCTATTATAAAAAATGTTTTAAATGCCTTGCATAATAATTTATTTTTTTAATTATTATACTTTATAACTAATACCAACATATATCAAAGTGAACTGCATATAATCTAGTTCTAGCAGACATACTATATTTGTCAAAACTACAAAAGTTCCTTATTAAAGTTGTTGGTTTCTGTGCTAGCCTAAGAATTAATGCACTTTCACTTTTTCTTAGTATCTGTAATAGTTTCCCATTATGCTGATAACTGGGCAGCCATCCCACTTCTTCTTTTATTGATATAGCTGCAAAGACGAATTAGATCTCACCATTTATGTAGCAGAGATTAATTGATTAGATTATTAATTAAATATTCCATTAAATACTCTTTCCCTCTCTGTCTCTCAATGCAAATGAATTTAACCCCTTGGGGTCTTCCCTCTACTTTTGAAATAATAAATAAGATAATGCATACCTAAACATTGTATCTAATCTGACAAGGGACAATAGATCAACTAGATGCACTGTTAAGGAAGGCATAATCATAATTCACATCCTTCAGCATTATTTTTTAATTTCTTCTTTCATTTTCTTTTAGAATCATAGTCAAAAGATTTTTATTCACTTCAAAATTTAAAGTTAACTTTAGCTGTTATTTAAGCAAATATACAAACATATAAACAGATTTTCATATGAGCTTAATCAGCGCTGCCTTAGATATGAACTGAGTTGAAAATAAAAACAGAAAATAGCCTTTCAGATAACCCATAATTAAAAGTAATTTTGAGCTGTCTTTTCAGGGAAACTGCCCATGGGGTATATTTGCTACCTGTCTGACCTTCACGATTGTGAGTCCTTGGCAGTGTCAATGACCCTCTGAACTGAATTCAAAACTAATCTCTAGCAGAAAAAGAGAAACAGAATTCATGCAAATCATATTAATTCCAACATTTCCCCAGTGAGATGGGTATAAACTACAGCCTAATTAAATATTTTTTAACGATGTGAGTAATTTTTGCCAAGGGGCGGATTCAGGGGAAAATTTAATATGAGATCACAAAAGCTGTTCCCAGCGTTGATTCTGTAAATTAATGACTATCTGCCTTATGATAAAAACATGCTGCCAAGAATAAAAATGAAGTCAGCAAAGCTTGCTCTATTTGTCTAACAACCAAATAGATAGCATTAGCATGCAGAAGTTTAAAGGATATGGAAAATTTCCATTGGGTGTGAAGTGTTTGTGATAGAGATGCATGATGCTAAAAGCACAAAGCAGTCTTACTTTTTTAGATTATAGACTTTATTGATTATTATTGTCATTGTACAAGTACATATTATGAACTTCAATACTTTATGCCTGTTTGAAATACCTGCATCCAACCCTAATAATTATTTGATTCTTTTGATAGTTCTATAACTATGTGCTGCTATAAACAGCACAACAGCAATCTTTGGACACTGGGATTTGTTCCATTGATTTCTAAGTACCAGATTAAGCAATTCAAGAAATGCAGTCTAAATTCCATTTTCATTAAAATAGTTGTTTATTCTTACCCTAAGCACTTTTATAGTTTCTTCTCTCATTGTTTCTCAATATCTAAAATACTAGTTTGAAAGGAAGTCTTTTGCTATTTTTTCCTTCAGACGGTAACATGATCAGCAAAATGAAAACTGGCATAAAATGCCTGACAAAGTGCTTTGTTTATAACTTCATTTTATTATAATCTAGAAAATAAATGGCATATGGAATATGACTCATTTTAAAAAATATACAGTAGATTCATTTGAGCTGTGTTTTAGCCCACTCAGATTCTTCTTACTGTTTTAGGAAGATTTCTTTAAGGGACAGCATTCCAGATGCTTTATTTTTAATCCAATACTGATCATTTCCTATTTAATCAGTAAAAGTCCAGTCTTTCTCTGATTTGTATATAATAAGTGTAAATACTAATCTAATGATACCTGTGTGGTTTAAAAGAATATAAAAATAATCAGCTAAGGTATTGGTAATGGCTTGATCAGATTGGAAATGCAACATAAAAAGGCTTGCTCCTATGTTTATTTTAATTTGCTTCGGTGTACACTGTAGAGAATGAATTTACAGCCTCTCCATTAAAAGGTCATTCTTCATTAAACGACATCCGTTGGCTCATTATTATCATAAAATTAGCAAATACCCAGGTCCTATGCTCCATGGCATAGGACCTGGGTACTTGCGGGACCGCCTTCTGCCGCCGATAGCCTCCCACCGACCAGTACACTCCCACAGAGAGGGACTCCTCAGGGTGCTGTCAGCCAGGCAATGTCAGCTGGTGATCCCCAGGGGGAGGGCCTTCTCTGTGGCAGCTCCTGCCCTCTGGAATGATTTGCCCCCGGAGATACAAAGGATATCGGATCTCCGGGTCTTTCGCTGTGCCCTGAAAACTTTTCTTTTCCATCAAGCAGGGCTGGTGTGAACCCCCCCCTTCTTTAGTCTTTTTTAGTTTTTTAGCTTTTAAATTGTCCATGGGTTTTAATTTGAATTGTTTTAAATTTGGGCCAAAGTTATGTAATTCTTTTAATAATTTTAAATTTTGTATTGGTATGTGTTTTAGTTCTGGCTGTGCACTGCCCTGAGTCCACTAGGAGAAGGGCGGTACACAAATTGAATAAAATTAAATAAATAAATAAATAAATAAATAAATAAATAAATAAATAAATAAATAAGAAAAGATTGGTGTAGGAAACATAGAAAACCCAGAAGATACTTGTAATAAATGGGAACAGTAATTTTTGAATGAAAACAATTTTAACTATTGACACAGGTTATGTAAGCACAGGAGCCTGGATAGCTCTGCAGACAAAGGCACTGTAATTTAACACCATCTGTCTGCAATTAAAGTAAGTTTGAATCTTGCCAGGCTCAGGGTTGACTCAGCCTTCCATCCTTTCTAAGGTAGGTAACTTGAGGACCCAGTTTGTGGTGGCAATAAGCTGACTTTGTATAAAATATACAAAAGTATGAAGGCTATTGCTTAATGCACTGTAAGCCACCCTGAGTCTCCGGAGAAGGGCGGCATATAAATCAAATTAAATAAATAAATAAATAAATAAATAAATAAATAAATAAATAAATAAATAAATAAATAAATAACTGAGACATCCCTAATTCCCTTCATTTACCTCAGAAGTGGGTGGTTTTACTCTGCTGAGTGGCAAAGATGCTCCTCACCGCTATTATAGAATGAATCATACTTTCCTCAGCTTCATTTAAAATTTTATGGCATTATGAAGGAAAACTATTCTTTTACTGTGTGGAAAAGTGAGAGTATTTTACAATACAGAGCAAGAACAAAGAAGATAAAATGCTTTCTTAGCTGTTACTACATATTATAAACTATAACTATTATTTTATTTCGCCCTTACTTGGACCAAGATGCCCTACGCACTGTTACTCATGCGTGGATCACCTCCCGTCTTGACTACTGCAACACTCTCTACCTAGAGCTGCCCTTGAAGACCACTCGAAGGCTTCAGCTGGTGCAGAATGCGGCCGCGCGGGTTGTGATGGGAGCGTCCCGACACTCCCATGTTACACCCCTCCTGCGCGGCTTGCATTGGTTACCAGTTGCCCTTCGGGTGAGGTTCAAGGTGCTGGTTATCACTATAAAGCCCTTCATGGCCTAGGCCCGGGGTACCTGTTGGACCCCCTGCAGCCAGTGACAATCCCCAATCGCCCGGTGCGCTCCCACAGACAGGGTCTCCTCAGGGTGCCGTCGGCCAGACAGTGTCGGCTGGCGACCCCCAGGGGGAGAGCTTTCTCTGTGGGCGCACCCACCCTTTGGAACCAACTTCCGTTGGAGCTCCGGACGGCCCCTGACCTTTGCTCGTTCTGCTGTGAGTTGAAGACCTGGTTGTTCCATAGCCTGGACTGATGGGGAGGTTTTTTAATGAATTTTAAACTGTTTTAAACTGGGTTTTAACTCTATATCGTTTTAATAGTAATTATGCATTTTACTGTTGTGAGCCACCCTGAGTCCTCAGAGATAGGGCGGCATATAAATTGCATAAAATAAAAATTAAAATTAAAAAATATTATTTTATTTCAAAATTCTACCTATCATTTTGCAATTCCTGTAGACTAGAAAACCAATATATGTGAAGAGTCATAATAAAACCTATCTCTGATTTTAAAAAAGATGACGGGGAGAAAATTCATATGAAACACTAAAAATTGGTTAAAATATGCAAGTTAAATATATAATCTTGCCAATTAAAATATTAATGATGTTTCAAGTTCTGTTTTTCATATTGAAAAACAATATGTTCTAAGGAGATATTAATGAATCTGCTAAAAGCAACATCCATTTAGCAAGTGCAAGGAAGAAAGAATTCTGAAGAAAATAAGGCAGGTTAATATTTACAAATAATAATCTAAGATTGAAATGATACTACTGCTTGTGATCATGCTATCATTGATACCTGCGCTTAATGCAGTTAGACAATCTTTTACAACACTGTCTCTATTTAACTTACTTTGGATTAAGCATTCATTATAAAACAGTGTAACATTTTATATTATTATAAAATAATGAAGTAAGACCTAATATAGCTGCCAAGCTGTTTCATCTGGCCTACATTTCCTACACCAATAGTGTGAGAGACACAGAACTCATAATAGAAACTCTGTAGGCATATAATGCAAACAAAACCATGACAAGAAAGATGTATTCATCATTATTATTATGAAACAGGAAGAAATATTCTACATTTAAAATTATTTCATTAATTACATAGCTATAATAATTATGGGCTTCTGGCATACAAAGTCAACAAAGTGAGAAACCCAAATCTTTAAAACCTATTTCCCATTAAAAAGGCTTTTAACAGAGAGATGGTAGAAAGCAGAAAATTGAGTGAGTAGCAGTGGGGAAATAGCAGAGTTCTATTGTCTAGTCAGAAAGCATATTGTCAAAAAGTACATGAGCATGACCAGCTTCAAAATCTCCTGGGCCTGTCAAAACTAGATGTATGTTGATAAATTGAAGGGATAGACAGTAAAAGATTAAGAGACAAGGGTGACTGATTATCAGCAAAGATTAAAATCTCCATTGCAACTTAAATATCTACCTAATGACAAACACAAAAAAAGGTGTAGAAGTACATCCACCATTTTAAATTAATGTACAAACTTACCTCTTTCGAATAAGCTTTTTCCATGAACATTCTCTTACTGCTAAGAGCTAGTTAGGATTATGTTCAAATGGCTTAAATAATAAATAACAGATTTTATTTTCCCTTTAAAAGACAATATTTTTTTAAAAAAATAAATAGGTATAAATAAATAATATGGCATTCTCTTTCAATGCTTATAGATATTTTTATAGCCCAGGGCTACAAATACTGGAAATTTGTAGCAACATTTCTGAAGAACATTAAGTACTGATTCCTGGCACCTGTTTAAGACATCTCTTGCTTGGAGTGTGCTCCACATAAATCCCAGAAAAAAGCAAGGCCTGTAGATTTTGAGTCCCTCAATATTCTTGGAAAATTCTGAAGAACATTTTACACCAAAGTCCTTACTCATTAGTTCTGCCTGCACTTTGAGAAAAAGCTAGCAACTGCAGAAAAGTATGCTGGAGTGCTGGCCCTTTAAAACATGATACCAGATCTTCAGAGCTGCTAGGCTTTTCCTGATCAGCATATAAAATCTTGCCAGTTGTTTTTTCTGATATTTAGTTGTAGAATTGCTCTCCAAGGTACTCAATTCAGAACCTAAGGCCTCTCTGGATAAATATCTATTATAACTATCCAAGGTCCTGAACCGACAAGCTCTAGTATTTCTGCCTTTAGGTATTCGTCTTCACTTGCTCTTATTTAACAGTCATGATTGAAATAAATTTTGGGAACTGAGACATTTGCAGTCTGTCTGAAAACTGAAAGAGTCACACCTACCATTTATACTGTAACATCCATAATCGTTCATAAATTTATTTTTAAAGATGGAAATCACACTACAGTTTTGCTCTGCCCTTAAAATTCTAATTCCAATTTCAACACCATCTACTAATTTTAATGCTTTAGAGCAGGGCTGTCAAACTCGCAGCCAGCAGCCTGGATGCATCACACGCTGGCCATGCCCACACCCGGTTTAGTGAAGGGGGAAAAAGTCGTGATACGTCATGTGATGCTGCTGTGACGACGCAAGTTTGACAACCCTGCTTTAGCGTAATAGTTCTGCTGATTCCTGTTACATCTCATTTCTTCAGTCCTTATAGCAAATAGTTCAAATAAAACAATCTGATTTTGACCACATCCTAATCCAGGGAGTCAGTGAAAAGGATGGGAAAAAGTCAGCACACACAAACATACATACAAATTATGCATATTCTGTAGAGTCTTAAGGACAGCAACCCTTTTTTTATTTGTCTTTACATATAAAAAGTTCATGTCACTAGAAAAATTAACATGAACATAGTAAATGGAAAAGGCACTGATTGGTGGATATGAATTTCTAATATCTTCTATAAAGAGTTCTAGAAAATGTCCAAATTGAAAATTTACAAGTCTAAAGCCTTAACAGAGGGAGTGAAAGAAACAAAAAATTACTGAAAACAGATTATTGGGCTCTTTTAAAATTAATGAACAAAAATAAATTGGGATAATTAATCAAATTAATTAATATTAAACTTCTTATAAAGGTGAAAAAAAAAACAAAAGAAGAAAAATGTGTATAAATTTGACTGGTTAAAGTGGATGAATTAATTAAATGATTCCCCCCCCTAAACATTCTTAATCTTTCTCCAAACCACCTCCAAGCAAATTCTGCCAGAGGTTATATGAACATATGGAAGTGCATTGTTTAGATAAGACTGTTGCTACATCTTGTTTAATAGTCTGTAATCTAATTTACGAATTTAGAAGTTTTTGCATCACTTTCTCACTGATTCATCCTAAAATACATTTGACTTTATAATAATAATTTGATATCAGAGTTTCTGTTAAAAAAGGTAACACATAAATCTAAATAAATAATTAAATATTTTCCCAGTTTAGCAACCATTTGCTGTTCATTATTGTTTCAGCCATCTTAAATTATTTGGTATCATGAACGAATTAAGGCTTCTTGCTTGTCTTTCAAAATTAAAAACCACAAATCGTAATATAATTTATTGGGTCTATATTGGTTTCTCCTACTATGATTTCTCTTGTTTTTTTTCATCTTTCCCCTTTTCATAAGCCACTGCTATGCTGTTTGTTCAGAAGCTTTTGCTGAGAAAAACTGTTTAAATCCTTTTCAAAATCCAATTGACCAATACTTTCAACAAGACTCTGATCCACAAGCTAGTTTATATTCTCAAAGAATGCTAAAGGATTTTTGATACAGGACTCACTTTTCCAGAAGCTATATTGATTCTTCTTCAGCAAAAGCTTATCATATGCCTGAGCATTTTATTTTGAACAATATTTTTTGCATCCAGAGTATATGGTCAATAAATGATGCCTACTTATTTGGTGGGATGCTTACATCATGTTGGTTTGCAGAATAGTCTCTACATTAAAGATCCTGGTTTGCACAAAATAAATATGGCTAGTCTATACGGACAAAATAAGATGTAGGGTTTGCTTATGAAAGGCTAAAAATATATGTTAGAATATATGATTTGGTGCTGTACAGACCACTGTGAATTTAATGTACATGTATAACTCACAGTATATGAAGTATAACTATGAAGTATAACTTCATTGGTTAGTCAAAATTATGTGTTACAGTCCAGTGAAGAATGGAAGAACCACAGATGAGATTGGGGGGGGGGGGAGATTATAACTTTCTATCTGAATGTAATCTAGAGAAAAGTTAGGTGACTGAAATGTATTGCTGAAAAGAAGATAATATAGCACAGAAAAAGTGATTAAGATATTTGGAAATCCAAGAATGAATAAGAATGATGACAGCATTCTGAGTAGTTTTTAGAAAACGTTATGTTTTTTTTAAATATGAAGTTTAAACATAAGTTTATTCAAAGTATACACATGGGAAAAATGAACATAAAAGAATGATACAATTAGTGAAGGATCAAAGGTAGATGAGAATTTGTTTAATGTAAGACAGTCCATTTCTTGGTAATGTTAATAGGGGATCTAGGGGATAAATGGGAATGGAAGAAAAAGAAAAGAAGAAATGAGAGGAAAACTAAAATAATTGCAGAAAGAAGATGTTTAAGTCAATATAAAAAAAGGACTCTGAAATAAAAGATTGGAACAGCAATAAAAGAATTATATTACAGAATGCCAAAAATGCTAATAAAAGCCTGAAAATGATGCTGATAGAATGGTGAAGTGGAAGAAGCTATGGATGAGGAAAAAAATGTAAATGGGAATGACTGCTGTAAAAATAAAGATGAGAAGAAAATATTGCCTGCTGTGCTGAGAAAGAAAAAGAAAAAGACCACTGGAAGAAATGCATTTAAAAAACAAAAACAAAGAACAATTAAGATTTATAAATGGGACAGGGATACACATTGTTTCAGAAGTGCAAACATTCTCCAACAGAATGAACAGAATTAAAAATAAAAGTGATGAAAGATTTGGGATGAAGATGAAGTGAGGTCCTGCTTGAAGATATATGTTGTATGGCAGGGGTGTAAAACCCAATTTTTTTGAGGGCCACATCAGGATTGGGTTTGACTTTGGAGGGCTGGTAAGGGTGTGGGATGGGTATGGCCATGGTGGGTGTGGCCATGGTGGGCATGACACAGAACCGCACCTCTGCAGACATGGTTTTATAAACTTATAAAAATAGAGAGGCATACATTTCTGTGATTTTGGTATTTTAATACTTACCTGATCTATTTGATCACCTTATTAGAGAGAGACCAGATCAAGAAACTGACTCCATAAAAAGACTAGAACTATAAATTATTGACATAGGCTAGTAGCAGAATTCTGCAGAATCCGTTTTGGGGCTGGACGGCCTCCTGGAGCACTCCGGAGGCCCCATTTTGGGCCTGCAAGGCCTCCTGGAGCACTCTAGAGGCCCCATTTTGGGCCTGCGAGGCCTCCTGGACAATCTGGAGGCCCCGTTTTGGGCCTGGAAGGCCTCCTGGACCACTCCGGAGGCCAAAAGATGTTGCAGGGGGCACAGGTGGGGCATGCATCCCATTTTTGCTAGCAGAGGCACTGCAGGCCAGTCCTTTGCTATTTCTAGACTGGCCCCAAGGATCAGATCTAAGCACCCCATGGGCCAGATCCGGCCCGCGGGCCTTGAGTTTGGCACACCTGTTGTATGGCATGGCTAGTGATCTGAAGATGAACAGAATCAAAAGAAATACTACAAATCTTAGTGCCCAGGGAAACACGGATACTATGAGAATATTAAAAAATCATAGGGCTGTAGATCCAACAATGTTAATGGGGAAATGGTAAAATATGGAATTGCTTTACTTTTGAAGTAGCAATGGGCATATGAAGTTGGCAATTGAGAGAATGTCACTTATTGATTGATTGATTGATTTGCCACTCATCTTGAGGTTCAGGTGACTTTGAATGGCTTACATCAAGATAGAACAACATATAATAACAATTATAAATATAAAATGAATTAAAATTACAAAGAAATTAAACTAACTAAAAAAGGAAGGGTTTGGAGGGGAATGGGGGCCTTCTGGGTTATGGACCAATTGTAGCTTCTGAATGCTCTTCGAGGGTAGAATGTAGAGTGCATTGCAATTATCCAATTTTTCTCCATAGGAGGGGAAAGATAGCAAAAACATAGGATGATTAGTTTTTAAGTGTAATTGTGAAGGTGTCTGACAGAATTCTAAGTGAAAGTGTAGAACAGATCACAATAAATGAAAATTGAGAAATGTAATGGCTTTATTTCAGCAGGTCATTGAGAAATGAAAGAATGTGAAAGATTTTATTGAACGTTTGTTATTTAAAGAATGTGAAAGCTAAAGAGAATGCTTGAATTATGGAATGCTTTGTGTAAATGTGGAGTTGAAGATTGATGGCCAAATGTGATAAGAGCAGAAAATGTTGGAATTAAATCATCTATGAGAATAAACGGACTGTTTAGCAAATAGCTCAACATTGAACAAACACTAAGCCAAAGATATCTGATGTCTCCATGGTTAACATATTTATGGATAAATACATAAAGAATGCTTGTAGTAATGTCAAGAGATGTGTTGTTTGAGGCATGAATATCCATATCGTTTTCTATGCAGATAATGCTGTGTTGTTGGCTGAAATCCTGAATGATTTGCAGCAGATATTAGATGGTTTATATGATTCAAGAAGAGCATGGATCTGAAAATTAATGTACAAAAGCTCAAAGTAGTTGTGTTTGACAGAGAAAATAGAATTATGATTGCAAGTTATGTATATATATATGGCAAAAACAAACAAAAAACTCATCTCTGAGCACATACCTGCATGTGTGTAGACTATTTACTAAAAAAGGGAAAATAGATGGAAAAAAATTAAGATGTTCAAATGTATACATTTTGTTACAAGGAATGAATGTTTGTGGAAATGGTTGCATAAAAGATGTTTTCTTATATGGAAATAATATATTCCAGAAGAAGTGGTATTCCAGGAGCAACATAAAAGTTGAATGCCATAGGAATAGGGTAGTTTAGAACTGCATGATGTAAAACAAGAAGGGTTTAATGTCAAGAATAAATAAGCACTCAATTAATGTGGACTGAATACAAAAGTGAGTTCAGCCTGTTGAAATGACTGAGACCATGCAGGTAAATCTTGGATTATGACGGCAACTGGGACTGGAATTTCTGTTTGTTAAGTAAAGCAATCATAAAGTGCAATGGTACAAACCACCTTGCTTAATGATGGCAATCTCAGCAGTCCCCATTGCCATTGTTAAGCAAGGACCACACAGATCATTAAGCAAGGACTGTTGTGATCTAGGCTTCCTGACTCATTAAAACACACAAGTAGTCCCAAAAACCTCTTTTATTGCAACAGATGTGAATTACGTTCATTCACATCTGAGTCCCAATTAGCTGCAAAAAGTCCTTCAGGAGAAGTCCTTCGGGATAATTACCAATCTTTATCTCCCTTGACACACTGCCAAAGACCTACTTGGCAAAGCCACATGGAGTCCAGAATCAAACAGAGATGCCGACTGGGAACAGAATTAACAACGTTGCTTTCCTGCAAAGGGCCCACATGCCTTGCTTTTCTTTTAAGCCTTATGGGCAGATACCCTCCAGGAACAGGAGCTGTCCATTGGGAGGGGTGGTCCTGCAAATTACTTTGTTTTTAGCTTGCATCTTTTGTTATTTTTTTCCTGAATTCTGTTTAACATTTCTTATTCTGAAAGCAAATAGTGTGATGAGTATATATGTTTTACACATATTTTCCTGAAAACGTCATTTCAGGCATGCCTCCCCTGTAGCCTATGTAAATTTAAAAAAAATCAGCAATATTTTCTGCTACCTTCCCCTTTAGCATTCATTTATTTCTATCATCACTCAATGGATCAACCTTCTGCCTCCCTACTTTTCTTGCATTTTTGTTCTTGTTGGTTTTAATAGCAATGTGCTTCTGAAATCCATCTTTACACCCTTTTATTTTCTTGTATTTAATTTGGTTCACATCTATGTTACTTTGCATCCTGTCATTTGCACAGAACTTCCTTCCCACCCTTTTATTTGGTTATTTGATGCTGCTTGTTAACTATGCTAGTGACTTCGTGGACATAGCAGTGCTTTTCCTGACCCGTTGTATCTATTATTTACTAAACTGCTATTATTAGGAATTTGAGCAATCACTTGGCTTTTCAATTTCAATTTCAATCAATTAGCTTATCGCTAATTGCTTTATCACCTCTTTCTACAGGGCTCTAAGAAAGTCTCAATGTTTGATACTAACATGTTTTTTAACTTTGGCAATTTGAAGATGGGTTGACTTTAAACCCAGAATTCTGTGAGCTGAAGTGCACTTATCTTCAGGTTGCCAAAGTAGAAAAACTGTAATGGCATGTAGGAATTACTTTGGAAGAAAGGGCAAGAAAACTTAGTCAACAGAATAGTCAGATAAAAGCCAACTTAGTCCTTAGCAGAAATGTGGGCGGGGCAAGAGATTCAGAAGAGACCATCCCTAGTTTCTTGGGCTGTAAAGGAGATGGAGGGAGAGAGAAGAATTTTCAGACTTGCAAGATTCTGTTAATGTATCCTTCCAATAAAGTAGAATTAGCTCATCTGGTCATGTTTTCTGCCTGGTCTATTTAATAAGGCTGACAGAAATACTGAGTTAAAAGCTGGGTTGCAAGCTGAGGCACATAATCACAATATATAACAATGATCTATGATGCATTTAAATATTTCCTGATCGTACAGTTATAAAGTATAAAATCTCTTGAAATAGTAAATTAAGCGGAACAGTAGCTGGTTCTGCAGTAGCTCATACACTTCAAAAATACCATTCTCTAAGTGTTAATTGTGGTTAGTGGTATTTTCCACAAAGAAGAAAGTATTCAGCATGTCCTATTTCTATTTGCTTTATGAAGTAGAGTTTAGAAACATCATTAGCATACTTATTTATTAGCCAGAATAGACTGCCAGAGTTATAAAGATATGCAATAAGCTTTGTTAAATATTCACTTCTCAGCCATAGATTAACACAAAATTGCTGTAGATTTCAGTCATGAACCCAGAGATGAAGCAATGTGCTGCTTTTCCATTTGTTGTATAGAATCAGAATACATTATTTAATATAACTGTTATATAATAATATAATTATATATTATACAATTATATAACTGTATAATTTAATATACAGTTATATAACTATAACTGTAGAATAACAGTTTAATATAACTGTGGTAATAATGGCATGGAGGGTGGGAAACAGGTATGACTCTTCAAACAAGTTTTCCTTCTCTTTCATCATATTAAATGTAGCAAGCACCTACATATAATAATAAAATAAAAAGGTGTGTTGTAATGTTTCAAATCCTACTTGATCAACAAACAGAAAGAAGAAGGGGTAACCACAAGGTATGGTCAAAACGTCAAAATGGCAACAGAAATTTCTGCCCATTTTTTTTTTTTACTGTACCCTGTGGACATTAACTGAAAGAAAAAACAAATTCTTAATGGTTTTCCTTTCCTTTCTTTTACTTTATAACTAATGTGAAATAAATGTATTAATGTTCTCTTTATGCTGCTATAAAACTACATAATATATACATTAGACATATGCAGTATACAACATGCTAGTCTTCTATCAGCCCCTTTAAGTTTTATAGTCTTAAGGCAATGAGTACCCATGGAATATATAATATGTATACATCCTTTACACCATATTTTGTCGTATTATCAAAATATTACATTTGTTTTAAATGGAACCTGGATTCCGTAATAACAAAGTGAATGGACTACTGCAATTTTATTAAATGTGAATATTTTGATTTAAAGGATTACAAACAGAGATTTTAAAGCTGTGGACGAATTTCACAGAAACCTACCTGTAGTCAGTACATCACTCTTAGCATCAGTTATTTCTTAATGGGATATAATAACTGAATGTAAATATCTTGCACAAAATGGTTATGCTGAGGGAACAGAGTTTTTTCAAGTAACAGTATTCTGCTTTGCAGAATATAAACCAGTCTAGGTTTGACAGATGTTAAAATGCTTCTACATATCTCTTTAAAAAGCTGCTAGTGACACAAAAGCTCCTGGATCAAGCTAAAAAATCTCATCTAGCCAGCATTCTTGTGCTACAAAATAATGTGTTGGTTGCATTCAGGAATTCATGAATATACAGGTAGCCTTTGCTTAATGACCAGTTGCTTAATGGCTGTTTGAATTGGACAACACTACCAACCATTGAAAAATGTTGCACCAATCCTTGTTGTCATGTGATTGCCATTTGAGGCTTGGTAACCTGTTTGCACTTACGATCAATTGCCAAGCACCCCATGATTAGGTGATCACTATCTGCAATCTCTGTGGTTTCTCCAAAAAGTCAATGGGAAAGCTGATAGGGAAAATTGTGAGTGGACAGGATTAAAGGAAGCTGAAATTCTTTGTGAGGGTGCAGGAATAGAGCTGAAAACGTCAGGATTTCAATTCTGTTCCTGCAACCCAGAGAAGGCCTTCCCCTCCATACACAGAATGGAGGGAAATCCTTTGTTGGGCTGCAGGAACAGAGCTAAAATCTTAAAAAATTCAGCTCCATTTCTGCACCCACTAAAGGATTTCTCCTCTGGACATGGAAAGGGAGCTGAAATCCTTTGGCAGGCTGTAGGAATGTTTGAGAGTAAAAGGGCTTCTGCTGGGAGGGATTCAGTCTCATGTGGAGTTGAAATCCTTCAACAGGCAGCTCTTTCACATTGTCTGCTTAACAACCTGGTAGATCACTTAAGCAGAATAATCAGGAGTGCCAAGAATGCAGTCGCTGAGTGAGGCAATCATGTAGGCATCTCACTTAAAAACCATAAATGGCATTTATTGTTATGTTATGGCAATATTGTTATTATTGTATGTTACCTGACTCCCAATGACTGAGTGGTGTACAAGCAAAAACCATTAAAAATAAGGAGGAAAATACAATAAGAGACAAAACAATAAGAGACAAAAAGAATAAAAGATGGCAGGAACTGGACAGGAACAAAAGAGAAACAAAACAATGCAATCCAAGGGTACTCCATTCGCCCTAACCAAAGGCTTGGACAAATAACTCTTCTGATGCTGTACTTAAGGGATATTGCCTGTAGTTCAGGAAATAGTATATCATCATCAACCTTAATAGCCATTGATGCCCTATTTTCCACCATTTATTTAATTTACTGTTAAAATCTTCTAAGTTGGTGACAATATTAGAATTATATCATTCTGAGACAAGAAGGCCTAGCTAAATGTAAGGAAAGAACTGTTGAACAAACTTGTATAGCATAAGTGAGTAGTGAATAGAAAGAAGGGGTTTGAAAGACAATGGGAAGATATGCTATCAGAGAAATGAAACCTGAACCCAGACTCAAGAAAAGAATGGTACCATATTCAGACTTCAAAGATTCTGTTATGATAGCTATTCTAATAAAAGCTGCTTTAGGTCTTCACAGTATTGATTTTTAGTCTGGTCTATCTGATAGGGTTGACCCTAAGAGAATTAATTTTTTTCTATATAACTCCTTTGTGGCCCATTCAGTCTATTTGCTCAACATACAGACTAAGTTATTATTGGTAAATAATAATATTGGCTGCACCCTATGCTTGGATCAGAAATGTCTTTATCCTAGTATGTTGGATGGAAAAAAGCATTTTAGAGAGCTGAGGGATAACAACAGGAAGCAATTCCACTAGTTTGCCTTCCGGTACTGAATGTGGCATCCATTTCAAGAATCAGTCAATTCCCATGGATGTCATTTTGTGAGAACACCCACAACATGTTCTTTGTAGTAGAGAAGATAATAAATAAACAATATCAATTAAAAGACATTGCCTACAAGTAAATAAAAAAGAAAAAGAAAAAAAAGAAGACCACTGCTATGAGTGGTCTTCTTTGAGTGGTCTACCACCATGAGCACAAAATATTCCTAAAATTCTAGCCCCAGATTTGTTTGACATTTACTTTATTCTATAGAACTACAAATAGAAATTGATGGGGTTACCATGTCTGTCCTTAAATATATGAAAGTGAAGGTGATTGGATTTTTGCAGCAGAAATCTAATATTTTAAATAGTGATTCTATATTCTGCTTAAAAGAGATGGCAAGACTAATAATTTGTAAAGTCACAAAAAGAACAATTCTATAGGAGTAGTTCCAACGTACCTACTTCTCATCATACACTAAAGTGATTGAGGGACAAAATAAATTATACAAAAATTTTTTTTTCTATGAGAATGCATATGGCACCAGTCCCAAAATTTTCTGGCTCCATGGACCAGCAGAGGCAGGGGGAGGGGATGGTTTTGTGTGCACGCCCGCTGCTTATGCAAATGGTGCTTCACACGCTCACTTCCTGCTTGTGTGGACTAGTTGCTAATGGGCTATGTCCCAGTACCAGGCCGTGGGCCGGAGCTTGGCGACCCTCTGGCATATGGGATTCCAGGTGTGTGCCTTAATCTCTGACATGCCATCAGACATGTTCTTATTCCTGTACATCTTGAAATGATTAGTCAGAATATACCAGCAAGTTCTCACATGTTGTCTCTTCTTCTCACACACACAAACACAGACAAAACCTTGACATCAGATCAGCCTATTACTGAAACAATGTGGAAACATCCCCTTCTACCTAAAAGAGAGCAGCTCCTGAGTCATTATAGTATAAAGGTAGGAGAATGGCATACAAGAATGTGAAGGTTGATTTTACCATAAATAGGGCTTGCATTTGATATACATCAATTGCTGGGATCCTTTCATAATAGCTTCATTATCTTTGCTACAATAAAGCTTATTTATCTGACCTGTGTGTCCTTGGAAGTCTATTTCTTGCCTTGCCAGCCAAGAGAAATCTGACACAGTTCTGTTTAAT